>NC_135477.1:141440396-141742896 GCF_052094955.1 Ictidomys tridecemlineatus | reverse complement strand
AGATCCTGTCTAATTATAGCTGTGATTTATTGGTGAACATCATTTTCTTTAAACGTATAGGCATTTCTTATCTCTGTTTTACTGACAACAAAACTGAGGTGTAGGTAAGTTTATTAACTTTTCCAGAGTCAACAGCCCAGTTCCATTCCCAAAGCTTGTGCTCTGTCCACTCTACCCATACTTCCACGATTATATCCATTGGTTTTCTCTCACAAAATACTCCGCAAAATGGCACTTACACTGAAATGTCTGCATTTCTGAAATGAGGACTGAAACACAATTTTCACATTGGGATCATAATGCAGAGGTGCTCCTCTGCACAATTCATTTCTCCCTTTACACTCCAGCTGAAATGGGCCAGGGGCTTTGAAGTTGGTACTAGTACCAGCTCTTCTTGCAGCCAAAGCCACAGTAGATGTTCCAAATCTTGCCTAGTGTCTTAGTGCAGGCTGCTGCTGCAAAGCACCATAGACTAGTTGACCTATAAACAACACAAAATTTATTTCTCATGCTCTGGAAGATTGCCATCATGGCTTCTGGTGAAAGGCCTCTTCCAGGTTGCAGACTACTGACTTGTTGTATCCTCACACAGCAGAAAGAGGGCAAAAGAGTTCCCTGGGTTTCCTTTCATAAGGGCACCTATCCCACTCATGAGTGTTCCACCCTCATGACATAATTACCTCCCAACGTCATCATCCTCTGATACACTACAGGCTAAGATTTCAACATCAGTTTAAGAAGAACACAAACATCATTCCTTTGTACCCAGTCAACAGCCTGAAATATACTTCCCATCCTCAGCCCCACACAGTCATCATCTCTTTTTCATCTTTCACTCTTTCTCTGGACCCTGCCAGGATGAGAGAAGGGCTTATGATGTATGGTAGGTAGATGTTTTACCCTGATCCATGAAAGTTTCACCAGCCAAAGACTTTTCATAGCAAATGCTAATTGCTTGATGATCGACACAGGTAAGAAACATTTGCACAATAACTAGAGATGACCCCAAAGATAGCACACAGACCCAGAAAAGGACTGGCTACTGTACACTGACCTCCTCAAGGTTGCACTCAGTAATACCCACATGGCACCATGGGGAGCAGGAAGTAGAGGAGCAAATCTTTGAAAGAGAAGAAATATGCTTTTCAGGTAAGAAGTCTGAGCCTTGAATTTGAATGAAGATTCATCCAAAGGACACAAACAAACCCAACAGAAACTTTAAAAACAGAAGAGGCCAAGTACCAAAATACCAAGAACTGGAATGTTTTCTGTTTCTTTCTTTCTGCTACCAAATGGAATATGGGATCGAGGTCACGATGAGATTACTAATAAGAATAACAAATACTATGTTTTCTGCGTTTACTTAAATTGTTATATGTCAATGTTATCCCATGTGTACTTGTGTGTTTGCTTTATGTTAAATAGCCTCATTTCCTTTTGACACAGCTAATCCAGATTTCAGCAAGGCATTTTTTAAAAAGTGTCCCATGACATCTTTGTGGTCCAGTTGGAGAAATGCAGGACAGATGATAAGCTCTCACAGAGAGCTTATGTGAACTCTCATGTTGCCTATATTTTGTTCCTTTTTTGCACAACAAATTTTCAGGGAAACATTAACAAAAGAGGATTTTCTTGTAAAAAAAAGGACCAAAATGATGAAGAATCTGGTAATCCTATCCTAGGAAGGATGGATATTTTATCTTAGAAAAATCAAGACTCTGGGAGAAGGAGAGTAGGGCATATGCATCTGTGTTCAAGTAGAATGAGTATCACCTGGAGGTGACCAAGTGTAAACCATGAATCTTTCTTTACTGCAAAATGCTCTGTGTCCTCCACATTCATTTGCCGTGCTCTATATTGTGACTCTATTTGTTTTCCACAATATCTACAGGTTAGAGTAAACAGTACAGGATGCTGGGAGATAGAAAGCCAGAGGTAGAGAGGAGATAGCAAAACTAAGAATGCTGGGAGAAGAATCAGCAGCCCGCAGGAGGAGCTAATGTCCATCACTAAGTCCATATTCTCACACTATATCTCTGGTGCAAGTCCAAATAGAAGGCAACAGGGTTCTATCACAAAGCAGAGGGAATGTGGCTTCATAATTGTCAAGTAGTGTGGAGATGGTAGGAGGACAAAATCTGGAGCAGGTCTGTATCCTGGAAAATTGCTCCAGGAACTGGTGGCAATTGTTGTAACATGGCCAAGTGCAGACCCAGCAGAAACAGTTAAAAAACTAACTTCAGTCATCATCGTTAGAAGGAAGATTCCTTCCTACCCCCACTCCACCCCCCCCCAAAAAAACTACTGAACAAGCAAGACACAGAGAAAGCCCAGAAAGAAGGGGATTATTCTGTCCCAGAGAAGATAGAGAAACTGCCCTCTTTCTATACCTGAACCATAAAATTGCCTAATTTTACCCACATTAGGATGATCATTTGACTTAAATATAATTGACCCTTAAGTGTTTCTTATCAAAATTCCTACATCTTTGGGAAAAATGATATATTCAGCCATTTCAATTCATTAATACTTTAGTGATACTTCATTCCAATAATGGCATTCATTTCCAGTAATGGCAGATAGCTGGGATCCAGGCTGCAAAATTAGAAATCTACTCTGTTTAGTTTAGATGACTGGTGGAAAGCCAAATTCCAGAATGATGCACCGCTTGGGGCTGGAATGTCTTTGCAGACACAACAGAGAGGAGCCCAAACAGAAAGATGGCCTGAGAACCCCGAGTGTCTGAGTATCTAGAGGTGAGGACAGGTAGAATATGAGACCCAGGAAACAGGAATGAGACAACAGAGGAAGATGTATGAAGACTCCAAAGGCTACCTCATCCTCATCAGAGTTCAGCTGAGAGCCAGGCCTGCCCACTGCTGTTTTATTTCTTGTCTCTTTTTCAACACAAAAATGCACATGTGTTCGCTCAGTGAATTTCTACAATCTTTCCCCAAAAAAAAATTCTTAAAAGAAAACTGCTTTTTCCTTCATAAAATTAGATTCCTTGCCAAAATTAGATTGTTTTACCTGAGATCCTTGAAACTAATTAGTAGACCTTTGCCTTTTGCAAAATGCAAAGGCGCAATCTCCCTCTGCCCATTTTTCATACTCAAAGCCCAGTAAATAAATAGAAAATAAGGAACGGTGGAAAAGCATGCAGGAAACAAAATTTAATGCTACATAGTCCGTGCTCTAAACACATGAACTTGACTTATTTGTCAGCCAGCCAATTCCTCCTTATCTTAGAAACAATAAGGAAAAGGGAAGCCCAGGAATCTCCTAAAAGTAGGTGCACTCATAGTTAGAAGTGACAGTTTTCAGGAAAAAGAGAGAGAGCGAGAGAGACAATAAAACTAAGTAGAAGGCCTAACAACCAGGGGTCAAGTACACAGAGGAAGGAGCTCTAGTTTTAAAACCCTTGAGGATATTGGAACATCAAAGTTCACAGTTAAGTCTCAGTTGTTAGGAAAGGAATAATACTGAATGATTCAGGAATACTTATCACAAATCATGTCTTGCAACCGTTATTACTTGTATCCTTGTATGGTGGTGTCCTTCTAGTAATTGAAATTATTTAATATCTTCAATGTATCCCTGGGCATGTCAGAGTTAAAGGTTAAACAATTACTGAACTCGGGTCCTGAACTGATGAGAGGTAAGGTGCCGTATTAGGAAAAAATGGAGAAAGGGCTAATATAAGCAATAAATTAAAATATGAAAGGGACAAAAATATCTCTCAACAAACACACACAAAAAAGAATTTATTGCAAAACAACATAGTACAAAAAGATGCCAGCAGGAAAGGATTAGAGAATCACCCGACAGACCTGTCTATGATGGTCCCTCACTTCTGAAGCCAAGAGGTGGAGAGAGAGCACAGAGGCTCCCACCCTACAAGTCAGGTGGTCAGGGCTATGGGGTAAGGGTCTTATTCAAACTCACTTGCCAGGATCTGGCACTGACTTAGGTATTCCCTAAGAGGATGCAATGATCTAAATATTTGTATCCTCCCCGAATTCATATGTTGATCTGCTAACCCCCAAGGGAATGGTATAGACCCCTAACCAGATGGGGCCTTTGGGAAGGCAATTCAATGATGAGGACACTGCCTTCAAAAATGAGAGATTACCCTTCTAAAATATGCCAGGGGATCTAGTTTTTCCCTCCTGCCATGTGAGGACACAGAAGGTGCCAACAATGAAAATGAGCCTTTACCAGACAGCAAGTCTGCTGATGCCTTGCTTGTAAGATTTCTCAGTCTCCGGAACTCTGAGTAATAGATGTTTGTCTCTACAAGCCACCCAGTTTAAGGTGTTTTTGTTATAACAGCCAAGGTGGACTAAGATAGAGGAGTAATCGGCCATAGGTCTGAAAAGAGTTCTTTCCACCCCATCCAGTATTTTCATGTTAAAGATACATCAAACAAAACACCATTGGTGACAATTCACTAGGACCCCTAGGACTCAGATGGGAAGAAGACAGACTCAAAAGTGAATTTCCTTATTAATCTACTCCATATCAATATATATTCCTTAAAAAGGCTACATTTAAACAATGTTAAACATGATTGGCCTTGCACAGATCAGCATGAAAATTAGAAAATGCATCGAGTACTGAGAATAGTGGACTTTGTTGACACAACTAGTGCTTTTATAAAATATTATTTTTTTCTTTAAGAAGCTATTTTAAAAGACAGAAGAATCATGTTTTTAATAAGGTAAATTTTAGTATATGTGGTAGACGATTATTGACTTTCCTACTTCCATTGTATCTTCATATGCTTCTGATTTTTTTTTTTAAGAACTTATTCTTGCTCTTTGTCAGTCCCGTGGAGAGTTGGAGCCACTGACCCAGACCTACACCTTCACAGTGAAGGTTCAGAGGTGGGTGTGACCTGACTCATTTCAATCAGAATGAAACCCCACAAACTTTACAGGACTACCTGGAAAAGAGGCAGAAACTAGTGACTATGTTGGGGCAGGAATGACAGTGCTGACCACCGGGAACGTAATCCAGAGGAAGCAAAACACAAGAGATGGAGAGAATTGGGAGCCTAACAATCCCATCTGAGCCCCTTCATTAAACAGCCCTATTTGTACCTTTCACTTTCTATGACCATTAAATTTCCCCTTTTGCTTAGGCTAATTTGGTTGTTTTTTTGTTGATAACCACTGAAATCACAGGTTGTACAGATTTCAGATAAGTGAGATGTTACTGTATATCAATGAATTTTATAAAGCCAATATAATTACATATAATATAATTATGTACTTATCACTTGCATCTCTAGATCCTGTTTTCCTTTTCAGCTAAACCTCAGGAATTATGAATTCTTCCTGAACACAAGACTTCCGTGTTTTGCAGCTCTAACCTAAAGCACATGGGCTATTTCTTCTTGTTATCTAATAATCTCAAAATGGGGTTATTTTTTTCTCATTAAATTATCCTTACATTTTTTTCTCACTAAAATTTTCTATTTAAAAAAAATTCTTAACTCTTTTTGGCTGAAATCTATTATGTAAAATTTCCTCTGGCATAAAAATTTTCCCTGAAAAATGTGACAAGATTATAAAAAACAAAAAGTGACAAGATTGCATTTGAAAAGATAATTTGTAAATTATTCTTAGGGATTATTCTCAGAGGGAAATATTGTATTTGGTCTACATAATACTAAATTGTATACACAAAAAGTAGAATTAGTTTTAAAAGTGATTAGGAACCCAATCCAATATACAAATAACTGCCTGTGAGTAAAACAACAAAAGTTCAGACATGTTCTGCATCCATCAGTGTGAGTGAGTCTCGTGTGAAGGGTTACTACAAACTGACCTTATATTAGCTTGTCATCTTCAAACCCAAGTCACTCTGCATCCGCCAGATCTTCCACAAGGTCAGCCTAATCTCCCCTGATCCAGCCCAGGCTGGCTCTTTCTCTCTGTAGTGCTCACACACCCTGGGATAGAGACAGCTTTCAAAGTGTTTCTTTTTGAATATGAATGAAATGGTCACCTAAGCCAGGAAGCTTCCTCCTTGAGAGGCTGACCTCAGGCTGGCTCACGTTCCTCAGAGGTAAGGACAGGAGCTGGAGCTGAAGAAATGTGGTTACGTGGTTTTGTGAAATGAAATTTGAATCATTGGCATGATACATATGGAGACCTCTGTTTGTATCTAAGCTTATTAGCTGTTTTCCTTGTGAGCACACCAAAGAGTGACTGAGAGTGAAAAGAAATCCCCATCTGATGAGAGGAAACCTGAGGGGCCTCCCAGAGGACTCTTTGCTGCAGGCCTCATTTCATTCCCAATGACTTCAGCAGAGGCCTATTTAAAGGAGGTCACAGGTATTTACCTTTCTTCCCCATCTGTTTCAATCCGTTTTGTGAAGGAGAGAAAATGCCAATGCCAGTGCTCATTCTTGAGCCTTCAATACATTCATACTCCAGAATTTTTTTTTCATGACGAAAGGAATGTCATTGGAATAGATTTAAGCTTTGTTTTGCCTTATAATAGATTTCTTCCCTTAGCTACATTGGACTATGTCCACCCAGTCCTGTCACCTGTACAAGTGATACTTTGTCAGAACAGAATAGTGGTGAGCATTTATGACCTAACATGTCCCTAAATATCACCAACCTCTAGTCATACTGCAACACTGCTCACAAAATAACCACACAGGAGACAAGAAGCCTGAACTGCAATTTACAAATGCAGTTATTTGATGGTTAGGCTAACATGTGAAAAGTGAGGTGCAAAGAATCCTAAAGAGCGGATGTTGCAAAATCTAACTACATTTGCCCTTGTTTATATGTTTAAATGTGTTAGCAATTAGCCTCATTTAGTATACATTTTCATTCAATAAATATTAATTAAATGTGTACTTTCTGCCAGGCACTGAGCTCAATGCTAAATACTCACAATAATGAAAAAGAAATATCTGCCTTCAAAGGTTTTTCCCTTGGGTAAGGCAAACAATAAAATAGGCAAGATTCTATAGTAAAGGTTGTATATTGTTGAGGAAAATGTAAAATGTATTTGTATTTAGATGTAAGTACTACCAAAATGGGTCACAGCTAACTGCCAAGAAGCTTCTCAGGGGGCTTTACCTTGGTAAATTTCCATGTACATGGCCTGATCTGCTCCCTGGAAGGGAGCAGCAATCTGATTTCGTCAGCACACTGAGCATGAATCTATCTCTGGTGCATCAGCTTATATTGACTGAGCTTACCAACACTAATGCATAACCCAGAACTCTAATTAACCAGTTTACAATAAAACATTATTCTACTTCTGAAGACATATCTACCTATACATTCAATCTCATTTATATTCAGAAGAGTGTTTAAATGAGTATAGAATCAAAACTAGGGGAATTATTTGATGACTCCAGGCAATGAAGACATGAGACATCCATCTCCACACTAGAGATACCTGGTCCTCACCAGGATACCTGGATAGTTAAGACAATAGTGACACTATCCCTGACCAAGGCAACAGAATTCTTTTCCTGCTGACCAAACTGTATCCTCAGTAAGTTTTAATGTATCTTATTTTAGTGTGTGTACATTTTTCTAGCTGCAAATTATGAGCAAAATAAAAATTATCCATAATCACCTCCTATATTTTAGAATTCATTCTCCTCCAATCTTTATCATGTTTATAAAAATAAATGGATGGATATGTGTGTGGATGTGTATAGATAGGTATAAGGAGACTATTAGCCTGACACTGTCTCCATACTTTCCTACCTAATAAGCCACAATCTAATGTAATAATATTTTTTGTAAGAAATAGATGAGTTTTAGTCAATCACAAACAGCCCAGCTTCAGCCAATCACAAGCAGGCAACAGATCAGATCATGTCCAGATAAGACAAACATCTACCTATAGCAAATTAGATGATTTCTCTACCTTGCTTCCACGTTTGGTCTATAAGAGCTTGCTGTTCATGATGCTAAATCAAGTTCTCTCAAACTCTTTGTTCTAAATGATGTACAAATCATGTATCATTATTTGCTCATATATATTCTGCTAAAATAATTAGTCTAAAGTTATATATATTATAGATACTACTATACACACAAACATATATATGTGTATGTTTGTGTGTGTGTGTGTCTGTGTGATATATATATATATATCCACCCACATGAATACATATATATCCACAAACTAGAGACACTTTAATGTTTCATTTTGTTAGTATGGTGTCAGATCCAAAGATATTCAGTTCAGTATCTAAAATAACTGAAAGTAACTTAAATATTTGTAAGTCTCTTGCCAAATAAAAAGATAATGCAGGAATATATTGAGCAGAAATTTTTTAAAATTCTACATTCTCTTTTTTAATTTTTAAATTTTAACTTATTCTCTTATCTCTAAGCAAATTTAATCTCCCCCCTCACACACACATAAACACCAAAAACCACTTTACCCCTTCTCATTCAGTCTCTTCAAACCAACAACCTCTTTTGCTCATTCCATTTTCTTCTTGGTCATTTTCCAGTGTGAATTGGGCTATTACCCCAGTCAGCATCAGCACTGTTTAGTATGAATTTTCTCCACCAATCTGTAAGCAAATCAAGGGAGACAATTATGTCTTTCTTTCCCACAGAGTCCCAGTGCCAAGCAGGGTGTGCTCAGAACTGTTGTTGATCACTGTACAAACAAACACACACACACACACACACACACACACACACACACACACACTCACACCTATACAGTGTTTTATAGAATCAAATAAATCCTCTTTATACCTTTGAATCACATTTTACATGATGGGTAATTTTCGAAGTTGTTACTCTCATAGACCATATCTTATTGATTCTATAATGACCCATTATAGAACTGTCTCATAGTTTCATCCTTTCCTTATCTGTATATTTCTTTGCTTTATTTGTGTAAATAATGCATCAATTAACCAATCCCAAAAAAACAAGAACTAAATGATTTCTCTGATTTAAGGATACCAATTCATAATATGCTGTGGGGGTTGGGTGAGAGGATTAAATGAATTCTAGATAGGGCAAAAGGGGAAAGGGGAGGGAGTAAAAGGGAGGGGGCATTGGGGATAGGAAAGATGGTGGAATTCGATGGTTGTCATTATCCTAAGTACATGTATGAAGATATGAAGAATGTGAGTCTACTTTGTGTACAACCAGAGATATGAAAAATTGTGTTCTATATGTGTACTATGAATTGTAATGCATTCTATTGTCATATATAACAAATTAAAATTTTTAAAAAACAGAAGTGTACATAATTATCTCTGATTAATCCCTCAAAATAATTTTCTAGAAATGGAATTGTTGGACTTGACTCAATATGAACTTTATCGGGTCTAATGCACATTGCCAAATTGCTTTACAGAATACGTGTAACAATTTCATTCATGTGAGAGTACCCTCCTCCCTGAACCCTAATGGCAGGCACAGAGTACTGATGTTTGTTTTTATCTTTTCAAAACTGAAATTTGAGAAGCAATGTATTTCTACTGGATATATTAGTGCCTTCAGGAAGCACAGACCTAACCTGGGATGCAACACATATTAAATCCTATGAGTTATACGGTTAAAGTTTCCAAGGTGACCCACTGTCCCTTATTTCCAAGCTGATGCCATAAATTTGTTTGGAATAAAGTATAGTATAAATGAATACATTCTCTAAGTTCTTGATGAGCACCTCACTGCCTCTCCTAGAAGAGATAATAGAAGATTTCTCCATGTGCAGCAGAAACAAGCATAAACAACTCTGGAGAAAACATGGAAGGCTTTTTGGAGAAAAAAAATAATCAAAAGGACTTTGAATGAATGTTTTTTAACTTAGTGGTCTTCAATGAATCATGTATCCTGACATCCAAGTCCTTGCACAGTCCCTCCCACGCTGAATCTGAGCCTGGCCAACCTGGTCTGCTTTGGTCAAGGAAACATAAGCAAACAGAGCCGGCAGCAACTATACAGGAACTTTCCACTGAAATTTTCTCCTATTATGTGAAGAAGCCCAGTTGAAAGACCACAAGCAGAGAAGAGTCTAGTCATCCCAATGATCCTAGTGGAGACACCAGTCTATAAGTACAGCCATTTTAGACCAGCTAGCCCCAACTAAGCAGCTGACTGCCGCCACAAGAGTGAGCTCAAATTAAACTATCAGAAAAATCATACAGATAATGTTGTTTTCAGCCATAACTCTAAATAGTTTGTGGTGCAGAAATTGATAACTGATCCAACACATTCTAAGCATAAGAAATGGCATTCATTTGACTTGTTCTGAGGGGGAAATGTGCATGTTTTTGAAAGTAACTAGATGATGTAACAAGGGCTGCAGTATTTGATAGGTAGTGGGACAAAAGAGGGAGTGCTTTCCTTGGTTAGTCAGAGGATTCACAGGGAAAAAAAAACATTAATTTTGTCCTGAAGGATAACCCCAACAAACTAAGAAAAAGATTCTAATAGTTAGAGAAATGATGAAATTGTAGAAGTGAAAAGCCAAACTGGATTTTCAGGAACCTGTATATGATTTTACCCAGTAAAAATAGAGATACTGACTGGGAAGAAGCAAAAAAAAAATGAGGTTCTTTAGACTCAGATAAGGATGAAATAAAATCCTAGTACCGCATTTTATAGACATTAGGTGGAAGAGTCAGAATAGAAGTCAGTGTGTGCTCTTGAGCCTACACTATTCTGTTTCTCTAGAATGCCAATATATTTCTGCAGGATATGAACATATCATTGATGTATAAATGTCATGTTTCAGTTTGACCATGGTGATAAGGAATTGGGCTGGGGAAAAATACTCATCAGGGTTAGGTCATATCTCACTTTGTATAGCTCATTCAGTAATAAGTTTATTCCAGTCCAATATAAAACTCATCATTTAATTCAGAAAACTTTTTGAAAATTATCACTATTATTATACAACCTGGTATAATTTAACCTACCAACAAATTCAACAAGATATGGGGAATGGATATAAAGATCTGAATGATATTAAAAAAACATGACTAGCAGCAACAACCTTTAAAAGGTCACATTAATTGTTTATGCTAATTAAAGAATTAGATCCAAAGTTGTTATTTTAAGCAAGTCACTGAATATAAAGATACTGAGAGTCAAATGAAGCAAGCAGCAGCATCTAATGTTTAGCTAGCAAGAGTAATTTAATGACTAAGTCTCTGAACTCCTTTTCCACATGGAGGCAGAATTTTACATTAGTAAGAATAAAATGTGACAAATAAAAAGAATAGTGGAAGACAAAATCAAAATTTAGTTTGTATATATTCATGCTGGTATGGACTGTGCAACCATTGTGGAATGTATAATTTGGTCTTGGAAAATGTGCAAGGCAGCAAGTCCCAGACCTGGCTCTCTACAGAGATACACACTGTGAACATTAACTGACCCCAGAATAGACTAAGCCCCTTTAACCTCATTAGCTGTTGCTATCTACAGAAGAGTCTACCTCTCAATTCAGATAAGGAATGACAGACCATGCAACAAAATTAGTGAGGGTCAATAGAACAAGAGTCAGCAGTTAATCGATTACAAAAGGAAAGCTTCTGTGAAAGGAGACAGACCCCTGTTTTCTCAGGATAATCAAATGCCTGACTCATGTAGTCTCATAAAATTGACTTTATTGTTTTTTCTTGGTCTAATTGACTGATGCCTGAGTATTACATAAACCTTAGGTATCCTCAAGATAAGACTAACTATACTACTAAAGCCAGACATCTGATTACTTTCATTCCTCTTGAAAGATAGCCCAGTGCAATAGATGGATGTCTTTCCTACCAAGACAAGCCCTTGTTTTGAAACTGCCCAAGAAGTACTGTATAAACTTTCTTAGAACACCTTCTTTAAACCTTGCTGAGAAAAAACATTCAGCTATAGTTATATATAATGATGGGATTTATTTTTACATACTTGCACATTCACACAATGTAATGATATAATTTGGTCAATATTATTCCCCAGTATTTTCCCTTTCCATCCCTTCCTTCTTCCCTCTCTTCCCTTTATTCTACTGATCTCCCTTTGACTTTCATGAGACACTCCTGCTCCTGCAATATACACCTTTTTTCTTTTTACCTCTCTAATTTCCACATATGAGAGAAGAATTGTTGATCTTCTGAGTTTAACTTATTTTGTGTAGTATATGGTCTCAAGTTCCATCCATTTTCCTTCAAATGTTTTGTCACTCTTTTGTTGTTGTTGTTTCTGTGATTGGGTAATTTCAAATGATCTTTCTGAGCACTAATTCTATTTCTTAGAATTTGTGATTGAGTGCTCTTGGAATTTTAGCTCCAGAATTTCCTGGGTTCTTTTCTTAATTATTTATTTATTCTAATTTGTTATATATGATGGCAGAATGCAAATCATTTCATATTACACATACAGAGTACAATTTTTCAAGTCTTTCTGTATTCTCTTGTAGTTCTCTGAGCTTCTTTAAGACAGCTATTCTTAATTCTTTGTCAGGTAGTTCATAGATCTGCCTTTCTGGGGTCAGTGACTGGCACTTCATTTTGTTTTTTTGGTGGTGTTGTATTTGCCTGATTATTCATAATCCTTTTGGCCTTCTTGGGTATGTGAACATTTTAAGAAGTTGGTGCCTGTACTGTTCTTTATAGATTGGGTTCAGCAGGTAAAGCCCTTTACTAGTTAGCTGTGTTAGTCAGCATTTACTGGCTTGACCAAAGTACCTGAGAAGAACAGACTAGAGGAGGAAAAGTTTATTTTGCTTCACAATTTCAGAGGTTCAGTCCATGGCTGGCAAACTCTAATGCTCTGGGTGTAAGGTGAGGCAGAACATCATGACTGAAGTACCCAGCAAGTCTCCTGGAAGGTGGCGTGAGGGTGGGTGTGAGTGCACAAGGAGCCCGGGACATGATATACATTCCTATATAATTCCCAAGGGCACACCCATGGGGTCCTTCCTCCTCCAGTCACACCCTGTCTGCTTATGGTTACCACCTAGTACAGTAGTCCTTTCAAATTATTAATCCATCAAATGGATAAATTCACTGATAGGTCATAGCTCTCATAATCATTCCACCTCTGAAAATATTCTTGCATCATCTCACACATGAGATTTTTTTGGACATCTCATATCCAAATCACAGCACACACCTGTCCAGAGATTCTTGGTGAGCTGGTGGGGGTACCTATGTGGAAGTTCTGCTGAAGCCCTGGGGCAGGATGGCCCTTGCCTGGCTCAGAAAAAGGTCAGCCCAAGGGTGGTTCTGGTACTTGGGTCTACTTAGTCTAACTTGTAAACTTGGGTGTCCTGGGGTGGTCCTGGATCCTAGGTCTGGAAGCAGGTTCCACCAGGTAGCTCTGGTTGCTCATTTTGTGGAGGTAGGCCTGGGACCTGGGTGCTGGTTTTGTTCCAGGGACTACTAGGATGTCTATAACAGTACATGGGGATGGACTAGGATCCTGAATCTGTGGAGCTGTCCTGAAACCACATGGGTTGGCTTGGTACTGGGAAGGCCATAAAACTGGGTCTTTAGGAGTTGGTCTAAAGTTTGGTTCCACAATGTCAGTGTCTCAGTCTGTTTGTGTGTCTATAACAAAACATAGGAAATTGAGTAATTTAAAAATAGTAGAGTGTATTTCCTCATAACTTTGGAAGTTGGGAGTTCAAGATCAAGGTGTTATGAGTTTCAATGTCTGGTGGGAGGCTCAGTGTCTGCATCCTGTATGGTGGCTTATATTTGTATCCAGAGGAATTGAATGCTATGTCCTTTCATGACAGAGGTTGAAAAGACAAGAAAAATTAATGCTATTAGAAACCCATTTTTACAAGAGTCTTAATCTTATTCATGAGGGATAAACTTTTATGGCTTAATCAACCCTTAAAGGCCCCACCTCAGTACTATTATATTGACCATTAAGTTTCAACACCTGAATTTTGGAGGGCACACATTCAAACAATAGCTATTGGCTTTGTATCAATATCAGCTGAGGTAGGTCTGCATGCATTTTAAGTTGTTTCTATAAATATTTACAGATTGAGGTAATATATTAAACGTGTGTGTGTGTGTGTGTGTGTGTGTGTGTGTGTGTGTGTGTGTGTGGTGTTGGGGATCAAAACCAGGGCCTTGTGCATGCAAGGCAAGGACTCTACCAATTGAGCTATATCCTCAGCCCACATGAATCATTTTCTGTGATGCCTTTGTTTGAGATGCTATTTGGGCTTTGCTCCAGGGGTGTCTCTTGTTTTAGCTTATTGTACTTTGTAGAATTAAACAATTTTTTTTAAAATAGCAGTTTTCAATAATACAGCTTTGTATGCATACAAAAACAAATGTACTAGATTAATCACATGAATTCCCAGAATGTGCCACTGGAATAGAAATTTTGATAATCACATTTACCCTCAATTTATGGGAGAATTTTCTTATAATTAAAACTATTAAAAAATGATGTGTTGAGATATATATATATATATATATATATATATATATATATATATTACTTTATAATATATAATATATATAATTTTACTTTATTTTATATATATATTACTTTAATAGGTTTTTCCCCCTTTCCTTTCTTCTTGCACATTGTGGTCTGAACTCCAGAGATATTATACATGAAATTTCTCCTTAGGATGATTTACTGGTCTAGAAAAATTTCAACCCCCAACCCCTAAGTCTAATATTTGAATATTTAAAATAGAATCCTAGGTTATAAAATACCAGAGTGAAGTCATTTTTGAATAAGCAAAACAGAAATTAGAGTGATAGTTCTGTGTCTAATATGTTTTGTAGTTACAACTTCATCTCTTCACCAATAAAAAGTGAAAAAAAATAAACTTTCATGAGAAAAAAAAAGAGAGTAACAAAAGCCTATGGAATTTATGGAATATGATCAAGTGAACCAATGTACACATGGTAGTGATCCTGGAGAAACAGAGATTGGAAGGAGAAAAAGCTTAATTAGAGAAATAATGACAGAAATTTTCACAAATAACAGGATGAAATTAACATCAATCAGTAAGAGACAAAAATCACACGATTGTTTCAAAAAAAATTCAACAAAGTTAAATATCCTGTCTTTGATAAAAATTCAACAGCTTAGGTATAGAAGGAAGTTCCTCAACTTAATAAAGGCCAATTGTGGAAAACCCAACTAATATAATCAATGGGGGGGAAATGAAAGTTTTTCTCTAAGATCTGGAACAAGGCAAGTGTATGCCCACTCTCCTCACTTCAATTCAACACTGAAGGACTATCTAGAGTAATCAGGCCAGGGCTGGGTTTATAGTTCAGTGGCAGAGCACTTGCCTTGCATGTGTGAGGTGCTGCGTTTGATTCTCAGCACTTCATATAAATAAAAGTCCAGCAACAACTAAAAAATATTTTTAACAAAACAATAATCAGGCCAGGTGCAGGGGTGCACACCTATAATCCCAGTGGCTAAGAAAGCTAAAAGAGGAGGATGGTGAGTTCAAAGACAGCCCCAGCAACTTATAGAGGCCCTAAGTAATTCAGTGAGACTCTGTCTGTAAATAAAATGAAAAAAAAAAAAAAACGTGCTGGGGATGTGACTCAGTGGTTAAGTGCCCTTGGTTTCAATCCGTGGTATGAAGAAGAAGAAGAAGAAGGAGGAGGAGGAGGAGGAGGAGGAGGAGGAGGAGGAGGAGGAGGAGGGACAGATAAGAAAAAGAAGTTAAAGATATTATATTGGAAAGAAAGAAGTAAAATAATATGTATTTGTAGATGACATAATCCTATATGTAGAAAATTTCAAAAAGTTCAAAAAAGGGAATTAAATTTCAGTTTATAAAATCAAAATACAAAATCTGTGGCATTTTTGTATAAAGATAATAACCTTGCCAAAAAGAAATTAAGTAAATAGTTTCTTTTATTATAGCATCAAAAAATAACTAAAATTCCTAGAAATAAAATTAATCAAGGAGGTGGAAAATTGGCACACCAAAAGCTATAAAAACAAACTGATGAAAGAAATTGGAGATAACACAAATAATGGGGAAATATTTCATGTTAATGATCAGAAGAATTAGTATTTTTTAAATGTTCATGTCACCCAATGCAATATACAGGTTATATACAATCCCTTTCAAATCCCACATTATTTACAAAAAATAGGAGGGAAAAAACCAATATTTAAATTTGTATGGAGCCACAGAAGACTTCAAATATAAAAAGCAATTCTGAGACAGAAAAACAAAATTGGCAACATCACCAAGTTAAAATATATTACAAGGCTAAGATAATCAAAATGGTATAGTACTACCATCAAAGCAGTGAACAGAACAGAACAGTGGAACAGAACAGAAATACATGAATAATCTTAACAAGGGCACCCAGAAGACATAATAGAAGAAGGAGAGTCTCTTCAATAAATGTTGGAAAAACTGGATTTTCATATATAGGAAAATGAAGATTGTATACAAAAGCAACTCAAACTGGATGGCTTAAACATAAGAATGGGAGCCATAATGCTCCTACAAGAAAGCATAGGGGACCATCTCCTTTCTATAGGTCTTATCAATGACTTTTATATATAACATCAAATCTCAGTCTATAAACCAAAATTAATAAATGAAATTATTTCCAACTCAAAAGTTTCTGTGCAGTCAAGGAAAACAATTTTTTAAAAAATGAAAAGGCAGCCTATGTTTATAGAAAAAAATGTTTGCACACCATATGTCTCATAATTTATCCAAAATTTATAAAAAGCTCATATAGGGTGCCCGAGACTGCTGCTAAGTGCCGATTCTATTGCCTCACTCTCCCAACGCCTTCTCAACGTGCACTCCCGATTCCTTTTGGTTCCAAGTCCAAGATGGCAAGTCTCAAGGATCAGCTAATTGTGAACCTTCTTAAGGAAGAACAGGTCCCCCAGAATAAGATTACAGTTGTTAGAGTTGGTGCTGTTGGCATGGCCTGTGCCATCAGTATCTTAATGACGGACTTGACAGATGAACTTGTTCTTATTTTCATGGAAGATAAATTGAAGGGAGAGATGATGGAGCTCCAGCATGGCAGCCTTTTTCTTAGAGCACCAAAAATTGTCTCTGCAAAAACTATAATGTGACTGCAAACTCCAAACTCGTTATTATCACAGCTGGGGCACATCAGCAAGAGGGAGAAAGCTGTCTAATTTGGTCCAGCGTAATGTGAACATCTTCAAGTTCATCATTCCCAGTGTTGTAAAAAAAACAGCCCACATTGCAAGTTGATTATTGTTTCCAATACAGTGGCTATCTTGACCTATGTGGCTTGGAAGATAAGTGGATTTCTCAAAAACCGTTTTATTGGAAGTGGTTGCAATCTGGATTCAGCACGGTTTCATTACCTGATGGGGGAAAGGCTGAGAATTCACCCATTAAGCTGTCATGGGTGGGTCCTTGGGGAGCATGGAGACCTTAGTGTACCTGTGTGGAGTAGAGTGAATGTTGCTGGTGTCTCCTTGAAGAATCTGCACCCAGATTTGGGCACTGATGCAGATAAGGAACATTGGAAAGAGGTTCATAAGCAAGTGGTTGACAGCGCTCATGAGGTGATCAAACTAAAAGGCTATACATCCTGGACCATTGGACTGTCTGTGGCAGATTGGGCAGAAAGTACAATAAAGAATCTTAGATGAGTGCATCCAATTTCCACTATGATTTAGGGTCTCTATGGAATAAAGGATGTTGTTTTTCTAAGTGTGCCTTTCATCTTGGGACAAAATGGAATCTCAGATGTTGTGAAGGTGAATCTGACTCCTGAGGAAGAGGCACATTTGAAGAAGAGTGCAGATACACTTTGGGGAATCCAAAAAAAAGCTGCAGTTTTAAAGGCTTCTAATATCATATCACTTCACTGTCTAGGATACAACAGGATTTTTGTCTCTGGCAAAGACTATATTGTGATGACTGCAAACTCCAAGCTCATGCATGTATCCTTTTTATCTGATCTGTGATTAAAGCAGATGGCCTGGGGAAAACATCAATTTTCTAAAGTTAGAAATAGGAATGGCGCATAAAACCTTACAGATATCCTGATGCTGGGTAGTACTTAACTTGTGTAGTTCTAAAATAGTTCCACCATCTCAGAGATACCACTGCCAATGTTACACAACATTGTGTATGTTGTGTGATATACCTTCATCAGACATGCCTAGTCCAACATTTTTTTTTTCATTCAGTTACATCCTGGGATCCAATGTTAAATCCAATATCGCATGTCTTATGTATAACTGTTCTAAAGGATTTTATTTTGTGTATTATATGTATCTGTAGTGTACATTTCGATATAATGTAAAAGAAAAATCTACAAATGAACATTGCAACCAGCTATCCAAGTGTCACACCAACTGAAATTTCAAATAAACCTTGAACAGTGGGAAAAAAAAGAGCTCATATAACTTAATAAGAAGAAAACACATCATTCAATTCAAAAGTGAAGAAATTATCTGGGTAGACACTTCTTCAAAAATGACTTAAAAATGGCTAACAGGTATTGGAGAGGTACTCAACATCATCACTAATCAGAGAAATGCTAATCAAACCCACTATGAGATATCTCCTCACACACATTAAGGTGGCTATTTTGAAAACGACAAGAAATAGCAAGTGTTGGCAAGGATGTGGGCAATTTTAACACTTTGGGTAACAATATAGGTTGGTGCAACCATTATGAAAAATAATATGGAATATCCTTTAAAAATAAAAATAAAACAACCATATGATCTAGCATCCCTCTTACACTCAAAAGAAATTAAATCACTACCTTATAAAGATATCTGCAGACTCCCACATTCATTCCAGCATTATTCACAATAACCAATTGACAGAAATAAATCTGTCAACAAATGAATGGATAAGAAACTTTGGTAAATATATACAGTGGAATATTTTTAAAACAGGAGATTCTGCTTATTACTATTAAATTAAGTAACTAAATAAATAATGCTTGGATCTAGAGGACACTATATTAAATAAGAAAAATCAAAGACAAAAAGTATTGCATGATCTCACACATATGTGGAATCCCCATACAGAGTACAGAGATAGAGAATAAAAGAGTGGTTACCAGTGGTAGATGGGTACGTGGAGAAAATAAAGAGACTAGATCAGAGGATACAAAGTAGCAATATATAAAATGAACAAACCTAAAGATCTAATATATGAGTACTATAGTTCATACATTGTATCTAAGATTTTGCTAAATGAATACATTTAGAGCTGCTTTTGCCATGATGGGGAAGGGGGAACTATGGCAAATAATGGATATGTCAATTTGTTTCACTAAAGTATCCATTTTATAACATGTTGATTCCTTAAATATAAACAATGGAGTTTATTTAAAGCAATAATGTAATTTTAAAGTTGCTCAAAGAATAGATTTAAATGTTTCTACCATAAGAATTAATAAGGTGATAAATATGATGAATATGTTAATTAGATTTATTTAATCATTCCACAATATGTACATATATTGAAACATCACATTGTACCACATAAACATATAGGATTATCATTAGTCAATTAAAAATTAAATAAAGTTAAAGGATGAAATATATTAGGAAGAAAAAGATTTCTAAAGTACAATCCTCATCAGAACTAACAATCCAGGCCTTTTCAGATAAACAAGTTCTCAAAAAACTTCTCTTAGACATGCGTTTTATCAGGAAGCCATCTCTAGCAAAATGAGAGATTAAATCAAGAAAAAAGAAAGTATGAGGTAGAGCAAACTGGGAAATAAACAAAGAAAGGAGGCAAAGCAAATTCCAAGAATGATGGGAAGGAAAACAAAGAATGATAGCTATATATCAAATCAAGATAGCAGATCTAGATAGTAATATGATTATCACAATTATAGAAACACTATTTTTAAAAATTTTTATATGATTATACCAAGACATTGACAGTAAGGCAAGAGTATGAATATGCAAAATATAGAACAAGATCCTTAATCTTTTAAAATAACAGATCATATTTAAAACAGAAACATCTAGAAATAGTATCAGGGTATTATTTAGAAAGGTAGAGATAAACTGCAAATGAAACAGCCTTTGTGGGGGAAGAACAGCAATGGGTTAACTAGAAAATACTTTTTATTATAAACATTTTTATAAAAAAAAATTATAAACATTTTTTTTTTCATTTTTATACTGGGTATATATACATATATATATACAAATATATGTCTATATACACATACAAATGTACATATATCATTCACACACACAAAAATAAGTTAAGTTATAGGGAAAATTTAATAAGTCTACTGTTTTCTTCCTAGAACTTAGTGGATTGTGAATCAAGTTGTGTGTATTCTCCACTTTGGAGACCATGATTTTATATAATATGATACAATGTTATTTTAATCAATCCTTTATAGAAATTTTGCAGGTAAGTAATATGCAGAAACCACTCTAGTGTATCTCAAATAATTCATAAAAGACATTTCATATAGAGCCAAGTATCTGCCTAAGTCATTCCTAAGGGTTCAGGAGCCCTATATCCTTTTCCTGCACAAAAAGATTCTCGCACCACAGTGTTCAGAAAAATCACCTGGACCATACATAAAAAACACAGATTCCATGTTCTGCATAGCTCGGTGCATTTCTATTCAGTAAAAACTATACTAGGACCTAGGAATCTGCATTCTTACTATTGCCACAGATGATTTTATGTCATTGATGACTAGATCTTAAGAAAAAAAAACATAAAGGTGCTCTTCTTAAATTCCATTTATTACAGTCAAGGGTTGGTAATCTTTTTCTATAAGGGGCTAAATAGTTGGTATTTCAGGCTCTACCAGCAATAAAGTCTGTATTGCACTATTATGGTATAAAAATAGTCATAAATAATATGTAAAGAAATGAATGTAGCTATGTTCCAATAAAGATGTAGTAATCAGCATAGAAATTTGACTTTCATGTAATTTTTACTAAATATTATTATTCTTTTGATTTTTTCTACCATTTAAAATTGAAAAACCATTCTTTTTTATTATTTGTTCTAATTAGTTATACATAACAACAGAATGTATTTTGACTCATTGTACACAAATGGAACACAGCTTTTCATTTCTCTGGTTGTACAGGATACAGAGTGACACCATATGTGCAATTATACATGTACCTAGGGTAATAATATCCATCTCATTCCACCATCCTACTCACTTTCTTCTGTCCAATCCAAAGTTCCTCCATTTTTCCCTTGCCTCAGCCTCCCATTATTGATCAAAAGCTACATATCAGAGAAAACATTTGGCCTTAGATTTTTTGGGGATTGGATTGGCTTATTTCACTTAGCATGATATTCTTCAACTCCATCCATTTACCTGCAAATGCCATAATTTCACTCTTCTTTAAGGCTGAGTGATATTCCACTGTGTATATATACCACAGTTTCTTTATCCATTCATACATTGAAGGTCATTTAGGTTAGTTCCACAGTTTAGCTATTGTGAAGTGAACTGCTATAAACATTGATGTGGCTATGTCACTGTAGTATGCTGACTTCAAGTCCTTTGGATATAAACTGGGGAGTTGGAGAGCTGGGTCAAATGGTGGTTCCATTCTAAGTTTTCTAAGGAATCTCCATACAAGCAACCGTAAGAACCATTCTTAGTTCCAGGGTCTTGTGAAAACAGGGGTGTGCCTCATTTGCCATCAGGCAATAGTTTACTGATTCCAGATTTCGGGTACTCTGTGACCAGTTATGGTTTGGATATGAGGTTGTCCCCCTAAAGCTCCTGTATTAATGCAGGTGATGCAATGATTACATTGTGAGAAATGTGACCAAATCAGTGGATTAAACCATTTGGTGGACTAATAATTTGAAAGAACTACTAACTGGGTGGTAACTGCAGGCAGGCAGGATTTGGCTGGAGGAAGTAGGTCACTGCCATGTGTCCTTGGGATTTTATTTCCCTGGTGCTCTGTTTCTGCTTCCTGACTGCCATGAGTTGAGTAGGTTTCCTTCACCTCACCCTTCTTCCTCGATGCTCTGCCTCACCTTGGGCCCAGAGTAATGGAATCACTCAACCATCGACTGGACCTCTGAAACTGTAAGCCAACATAAACTTTCCCTTCTCTGTTGTTCTTGTCAGTTATTTTGGTCACAGCAATGAAAGCTGCCTAACACAACCACTAAGTAAGCACAGACTCACAGAGCACATGGAGAGAAGGAGGCTCTAGACACCCAAACTAAAAGAGATCTGTGACTCACCATAAATCAACCATCTAACTCTTAATACAAACGGAACTAACTGTAAAATCGGTCCTTCCTCTCTTCCCCACGTATTCTATCAGGGAGAATGATTTATGACTTCCTTTCATCCTCTAGTCTTACCCCATTCTTTTAGAACTTTCTTTGATGATTATTTTAATCTGATTTCACTCACATAAAAATACTGATAGGAAAGGTGAAGCACAGCATGCTCTCCTCCAAATAGTTTTCTTTTAGATTAGGATTCCCGTCAAGAATCAGGCTTTCTGCAGGACTTAAAATTACCTTCTTAACTTATCCATATACATTTTGAAGTTTTAAAAGTAATTCTGAATTCGGGACATCCACTGATACACTAAAAAGTTTAAATTTGTCTGAATTGCTAACTACTGTCCATCATACTGGACAAGATTTTTGTATCCCAATAAATCACTCATTCTTCTTGTCACTTATTTAATAATATTTATGAATAATAATACAGGATATAAGGATTAATAACTGCCAAGGCCAATGTCTCGGCTTGGCACCAGAATCACGAGGCACTCACAGCTTTGTAGGTTCAAACAGCAATTCTTTATTCCCGCTCTCACACCGCCTCCACACAGGTCCAGGGGCAAACACGTTCTGCTGCCTCCCGCACCAACCACCTACTCCACGAGGCTCTCTCCAAATCCCATTTTAATCTCACGAGAACTCAATGGGAACAAGCAGCAGGAACACCCTAATCTCAGCAATAATCTTCAACTTCCAACTTCCCTAAAACCCATTATCTTAAACTGGCAACGCCTTAAACTCAAGGAGCCGGTTACTTCCTCAAACCTGATCAGCTCTAAACCCGAATCCGCCTTGGTCCTTGAGCAAGGTCACCTTATTAAAGCATGCATGCAATGTTCCATCAAATGTCCTCTAAGCAGCATGGGGTACGCTTGGCAAGGAAATTTCGATGCGTCATTCCTACTTGGTAATGGCCCTCAGCAAATAACAGTATATAATTAAATCTGGTTTAGAGTAGTGGATCCCTAAATTGAATTTGGGATCATAAATATGATCATTCTGATGTTAGTTGTTAGGGTTCCAGCCATAGTCCCTTGACCAGAAAATTAGGATGATATTTTTCTCAGGTTTAAGGCTTCCATTAAAGATAGTCTGACATCTCTGAGGTTTTACCTGTCTTGAATTTTCTTTTTCAAGCATTCACATTTAGAGTAGAAACTATTTCAATTAAATATTAACTTGTAATAAAGGTTTTCTCCTTTAATATTTAGTATAAAAATACATACACCAGGCTGATGCATATTTTTATCATCAATGTGTTGTCATTATTTTAGATTTTATAAAATAAATAAACCAATAATTACTAGCCAAATAAACCAATCAGTATATCTTCTTATATTTTCAAGTTATAATTGAGAGGGCTTTGCAATATTATAAACATTTGAGACAATTCAAAAATAAAACTGACATATTAAGAGTTCAAGTTGTGTATCTTTGATTTTATCATGAAAGGCAATTAATGATTCCAAATGCAGTACAATTTAACAGTCTGTTAGAAATTGAAAATAAAAAGGAAACATACTTCTGTGCAGGGTCTCCAGACTTAGTAAACACTAATAACACTTGAAAATGAATTGTCTACAATCTATTAGCAGCTCTGTCCCATTTACCTCTTAGTTGCCACTTCTCATTCAGACAAATAGTTTTCAAAAAGTAAATGAAATTGTGATTTGTCTAATCCTTTCATTGCTACTAATTCGATCAATTATTCAACATTGAACTTCCTTAGGCATTAAAAAAATGCAAATATTAGCAGCAGCCAAGAAAGCAGATGTGTAAAAATGCAGACAAGAGAAGAAAGTTTTGGCATTTTAACTCTATACTTGGTTTAATCTCACAGGTACCTCTGCTATTTCCAAATCAGTCTGAATCTTCCCTAAAATTACACCACACACACACACACACACACACACACACACACACACACACACACTCCCTCTAACCTCTCTCCTCCCACTTTCTACTCTACATTCACCCCACTCTTGACACTGTCCAGAAAAACTAGCTGACCTCAATAATTTAACATTCATTTTCTAAAATTAGAATGCTTCCTCGGGTGCTCACTCTGAAACATATGCTTGAAATGAGTTGTCTCAACTTAAGAAGTAAAAATAAAAATAAAACATCAAGATCTCAACAAAAACTTCCAGTTTACAAGAAAGCAACCTGGAGATAACCACTTTTGCTTTACTCTCTGGCATAAATCTTCAATATCTCCTGCTCCTTTCTAGCTATAAACATGCTAGAGAGATTAAAAGAAAAATGGAAGGTGAGCAGCCTTTGAAACTAGGTTTTTCACTAACCTGCTGCTTCTCTCTGTTGTTCCTTATGATGCACCTAATGAACTTTTAAAGAATCTGTCCATTCTAAAGCTGATTGCTACACATCCCTTCAAGGCAACTTGTTCATCATTCCTATATAATTTGTCCTCAAGTACTGCTGTTAAAATTAAAAATGGATAAAATGTTTCAAGTGTAGACAGAAGCCATAGAATATGCCCTCATGGATTGTCCTTCTCTCTACCACAAGGAACAAAGACCAAGCCATACAGCTCAGTGCATATTAAAATATGATCATTTTCCACCAAAGGACTTATACTAATACATCTGGAAAACTTCCACATGCATAGCAAAACCTGAAATAATCTTAAACACACAAAAGCAACATTTTAAGTTGATTTTTTGAACCATAAGATCAGACAGACACAGTGAGAGCAATGTTAGCAGCCCCAACTACAATAAACGACCCAAAGTACACTGTTGGAAGCATGAAAATGCCTTTCTTAGCATCTTCTTTGACTAAAAGGGGGTTTAATGTAAGTACACAATGCAACATTAAAATAAAAGCTGCAGATTCAAATGACAACAGAAGACAGGTAGTATAAATGATGTGGTAGGCGGGGGAGAAGTGGGAATAAGAATGTTGTCTAAATGGGGCTGGCAACTCTGATTTCCATCTGAGTGTTGTGAGAGAGACTAAATCTTTTAATTATTTTTAAAGAAGGTAGAAATCTTGGTTTTTTAAGTAAGATTCCCCAATGTGAAATTCTAGTAGCTATTTTTAAAAAATTAAACTAGGTGCAAGTCATGAAAAAAATCAAGTCTATGAGCTCCTAGTCTGTCATATATACTCTAGAGAAATTCTCATAGTCCCTCCTACTCTATCATCATGAGGCAACTCTTTAGTAATCCTGGTTTTTGGTTTTTGTTTGTTTGTTTGTTTGTTTGTTTGGGGTGGAGAAGGTATCAGATGGAGCAACTCCTTGGATGAGTATGTGACAAAACTGAGAAAAGAAGTACCACAAAATTATGCTTCATTACTACCTTTCCTAGGGCTAAACATTGGGTACTTTGGTCAGAGAAACATGGGATCATGTTAGAAGTGAACTAGGATAATGCTAACTCTCTTCTATCAATGACTACCTTAGTATGTGAGAGCTAAAAGTGAAGTGGGCTGAGAATGCAGAGAGCCTCTATAGAAAGTGGCAGGCCTTCTGCAGACAGATGACTTAGCAAACTAGCAAACATTTGTATAGAAGGTTAAAGTGATAAAAACAGAGCTGGAGGACTAGGTTCTACCATATCATAGAGCCGTAACCCTAAGGCTGGGATCCCAGCTCCTTGTCATGCCAGCACGAAGAGGGAGCATGAAGAACCAGAGAGCTTCTTTACAAGGCTTACTGACCATTCTGCTGCAGGTGCAGATGAGTTAGGAGAGGTCATCAAAGATGATATTTGGACAAATCTATTGCAGTACTACTTGGTTTCTGTTATGGATGATGGAGAAGTGAAAGTAGAAGAAGAAGAAAATGATAATGAAGAAGAAGAAGGATTGGAAGATACTGATGAAGAGGAGGATGAAGTTGAAGAAGATGAAGATGATTATGAAGGGAAGAAAGGAGAGGAGGATGAAGGAGAAGATGACTAATTGAACACTAATGGATTGCAATCTTTTTTTTCTTTTGTTTTTTGATTTTTAATTCAATCCCTGGGAGCAAGTTGCATTCTATCCCTCTCCCTGCCTTGTGCTTAGTTGCCCTGTTCTTGAGATCTCTTTTCTCAAACCAGGGTGCTCAAATACCTTGAGCAAAGTACAATGGGAAAGGAATCTCTACACCCTTCTATTCTAAATTCATTTTTATTTCTTCCTGTATCAAAACAAAAAAAAATCTGTATGGAATCAGCATCACCATGCTCTGTGGGAAAAATGGAAACCCTTCTGCTCCCTCACTCTGCTGGGAGTGGGGGGTGCTGGGCCCCTGTGTAGGAGTGCACAGAATTCTAGGTTTTTTCCTCCTTTCTCTGTATATTGGGTTCAGAGATTACACTGTGTCTCTATGTGAATACGGATAGTTAGCATTAACCAACATGTATCTGCCTACTTTTTCTTGTTTAAAAAAAGAAAAAAAAGTTTTTAAAAAAATGGGGTTATAGAAGGTCACCAAAGGATGAGTTTGAGATGTTTGGGTGGGTTAAGTGGGCATTTTGACAACATGGCTTCTCCTTCAGCATGTTTAATTGTGATGTTTAATGGACATCCTTGCAGTTTAAGATGACACTTTTAAAATAAAATTCTCTCCTAATGATTATATGAGCCCTGCCACTTGACAGGGGAATCAGTAGGATCTTATTTGAAATTGACATTCTCTATTGTAATCTTGTTTATTTCTTTTTAAATTTTCTTTTTTGTTTTTACTGGAAAGAAAAAATGATGCTCAGTTTTAAACGATAAAACTGTACAAGTTGCTTTGTTACAATAAAACTAAATGTGTACACAAAGGACTTGATGCTTTTCTCTCAGAATAAATATATTTTTAATATGACATTCCAAGTTTGACTTGTATAATAACATCATTGTCAAACTTTGTCACCCTAACTTTATATAGGATATATAGTGTATATTTGGATATGCACTTTGCACGATAATCTCAGGGCAACGTGGATTGAGTGAAGAGATTTCAATCAATGTCCTCATGTCTCCATAGCTGGGAAACATGGATACAATTTGCTATTGGTTTCTGAAAACATAAATGTCATTTGGGATACTAGAACTCAAAAGTGAGTTCTGAGTGATGCCCTTGATTTTTGTCTCAAATTGGCAGTTTTTAAAGTGGGCTTTCATTTACCTGGATATAGTAGTGCTTGCTGCCACCATCAAACAGACCTGATGCTCTAATGACATGGGACAGTTGCTGGCATGTCTTCATTGGCTCTATAAAGTGTGGCCAAGAAAATGGGCTCTCAGAGTAAGAAGTCCGGATTGGTGGTCAGGAAGACATTTTTGTCTCTTTAAGTCCCAGGTATCTGGCATACAATTCTCCAACACCAACGTGTGGATCTTGGTAGGATGATGGTCCTGCTCTGTCTGCTCTATGCTGCCATGCAGAGGGCAGCACTTTGAAAAGCTACGTAACGCATACGCATTTTAATGCTGTAAAATATAGCTGAAATTAAATGCTACTTTTTCAGAGGTGAATTAATGGATAGCCTGGTCAAATTCAAAGCTTTTTGTTGTGTAAAACTTTATATATGGAACTATTCCATCAAGAGGCAAAGCCTAATTAAAACCTGTCTAGATGAATAATAAGTAATTTGTGCACAGGTCTCTGTTTAATAAATACATCACTGTATACCTGTCAGAAAACTTGCTCCAATAAAGGAACATGAAGATTTTTTAAAAATAATAATATGGAAGAAATGTGACGTGGGTTCTGGATAAAGTTTCTGAAAGTATAAACCCCTGATCTGATTACACTGCTGCTTGGGATGTAAAAGCAAGTATATTTGCTTAAAAAAAAAAACCACTTTAATAATTTTATGATAAAATTTCTACCATGAATATTTCATAAAGGAATCTGATTCAGGGAGAGACTGGATATTCTTGAGACTGTTGGCAATAGATAAAGCATTTTACATGGCTAGAACCCTTCCTCTTATGAACTACCTCTATGCCTCTCTCCTCTCCTGCTACCTCCTGTTTGTGAGGGTCCTATAGACCAGTGAACATTCACAAGAGCTCCAGATATCTCTGGAAGAAATTTCCACATCTAGATACAGACCAAAGAATGTTAGGATCCACAGCAGCATGTCACAATCCAGAGCAACCTCTCTGCACCAGGAGGATCACACCAGCCACCTTCTAAGGCTGTATTGCATTTCCTTTGTGTAGCATAACTGAGAATGTGACTGTCAAGTGGCCTTCAGGGAGGGCTCTTCTATTGCTGGTCCTGAGAGTTTCTTTCTTTAATAGTTCTCCTGGGCTGGGTTGACAACTTGCTCTCTAAGGCAATGACAAACCATTAGCTGGTCCATCTTCAGCACTCAGCAGGAGACAGTTATAATATAAAGTCAATGGGGAATAATCCAGAAGAAACAGTGAGACTTTAAGTGTAAAGCCCTTAAGTAATAAATTTGGCCTTTTTCCTCAAAAAGCAACATACACAGTCTAAAATTCAGTATATTGCAGGGACCAATATTTCTTTTTGCTCTTGCTGTTTTTTGAGTGAGTCAGACAGTTTGAGAGAACAATTTTTGGTATTATTGTATAGATTTTGTCATTCATTTCCTTCTTCAAAGGAGCGGGAAGGTCCACCATTGATATTGTGTTTGAAATGCTGTCTTGGAATTGGTTGCAGAATTTCTATTGAAATCTTAAAAGCTGATAATCAGAAGCCTAGCTCATAACAAAATCAGACTGTCACTCTAAGAATTAAGAAGAAAATTTTGAGAATTATTTTTTCTAATATAGGAATAAACAAGTTGAAATAGGAGAAATTCTTCTGATGTAAAACCTATAGCTTATAAAACACTGTAATTGTGCATGGCTGATTGGTGAGATCACAGCAATGCATATTATGAATTTTTATTTGTGAAAATAGAAAACTCAGATTTCAAATTAGATCACTTAAGTACATACTTTATAGAAAAAAAAGAGATTAGAGACCTATGAGCCATATTTGACCTTACTTCCATTGCATACTTTATGAAGCTCTGAGATAAAAAGTTAAAACAGTTCTATCAGATGCATAATGTCCATTAATGAATAATTATTTTAGGATTTTTTTCACATATCACTCAATTCTCTTTTCCATATTACAAGAATATACGGGAGACCTATATTTATGCTATAATATAATTTCAGAAATGTTTTTCTATATTTCTTCATAGATTTTTAGTTATGTCTGTTTATTCATAAATACCTAAATAATTGAAGAAAAGAGATCTCAACATTAGCCTTGAAACATGTCACTTCCTTTGTTGCATGTGTGCTGGGGTGCACGTGTGTTTATGTATACTGCTGTACTTATAACCAGAAAGCATTTTTTTTAAGCTTTACCTTTTGGGGAAACTCGACATTCACATCAAGTAATGCTGCTACAATGCCAGACAACAAGCACTCAACCTCCTTCTATTTTTTAAAAGATTGTTTTGACAGCTCTAATTATGGCACACAGAAATGCCAGTCAGGTAGCTGAACTTGCGTTTCAAAGACTAACCCTCAGGACTGGATTTATTAAATATTAAATATGAGCATTAAGAATATCATACATTTTACATAGAATATTTGGTTCCAACATGACTTCCTCACTGGAATCATTGGTCAATCCAGTCCCTTGCTACTATCTTACCTGAATTATGCACAAGGCATGACATTTTCCTGCAGAAATCAGCAAGTGAACTGGAACAACCTCTCTGCAGTAAGGCTCTGTCAACATATATTATACTTCTTTTTCTGAATTATACTCTGATGATAATAAAGTGAAGTAGGTTAAGAAAGGAAAATTAATTTTCTTTATAAAAAACATCTAATGAAGCTTTTATTCACTTCTGGCAGAGATTCACCACATGTCGAGAGCAACATCCTGTGCTTAAAATATATCAAATTCTGTTCCCCATTTAAAAAGGAAGTGGTTGTGACATGATTTCTAAAGTGATAAATTAAGGAATTAATGACTAGATCACAAAGAGTGAGATGAGAATTGTAATAAAACCAGTACATAAAATATTATTGTTGTTCTATTCTACCTTATAAAGACCTGAATAGGATTAAAATATTTACTAGATTACTGATGCCTACTACTCTGATTAAAAGTTAAAGGAAAGTAACAGATCATGTGCCTAGGATTAACATTCATTTATTTCTACTAGACTAATAAATACATAAAGAATATTAATTGTGTGATCAGGTTGTACAAGTTGGCTTTTTTCTTTTAAGAATATAATTTATTTTAGGGACAGCATCTATGTAAAAATATCTTTGCATCATCAATTTTTCCTATCTAAAGCCCGAAATATACAGATGAATTGTAAACATCACCATTCTGATGACCCTAAAACAGTATGCTTGTCTTCTGAAATGCAATTTGAGTTGCAAAGATATTAATCGTATTCAATGTCATTTTAATGTTAAATATAAATTATTGGAAAGTAGATATATTTTATCTTAACTCACAAATAATTATAATACACAATTAGAAAGAACAATACATTCTCCAACCATTCTATATAAATCTGAGATCTACTGTTCTTTTAGAGTTGTTAATAAATCTTCAAGTGTAAAAACTCAAGGAATTTTTCTTTTGCAAGATTTGTTTTGATGGTTCCCAAGAGATGAACTAGAGAAAAATTCATCTTATGAGATGTGCAAAGGGAGCCAATTTGTTTTATTATGCAAGCAGGTTAGTCTCTTCTGTATCTTTATCTCAGGTGCAAAAAAAAGGACTTCTATCCAGCAGAATGAAATTCTTTCATATAATTATCTTTGCAGCAATAAACACGGACTTGCTTTTTCTTTCAAACGCATACTAAAATAAGTTTCCCTATGCTATACTAGGGTATATTAAGGACAGTTTCTCATGTAGGAAGTTCAGAGTGATAGTTAACAGGAAGAGCTCAGGAATAATAAAAACCCAAGTTCAAAGTTGGTTATGCCACAGTTTGCTGTTATTTGCCATTTTATTTAGAAAAAAATTTTTGAAAGCCTCAGCTTCCTTATTTGTGACATATATAATATATATATAATTTATTATATTTATATACATATATAATTTATTTTATACATAAATAAATTATACATATAAATTATATTAGAACATACTTTACAGGGTTTATTATGAAATCAAATATTTTATTTTCATAATTTTTAGGATTCAAGTACATAGTAAATACTTATTATTGTTTGGTTTTACAAAATTTAACATATTTTTACAAGAAAGTAATACAAAAGTAGTATCATAATACAAAAGTAATAGTTTAGTACAAATATATCTGTATGTACTGTGTTATTAGCTTTCCACTACTGTAACAAACTACTTGAAATAATCAGCTTTGAGAAAAAAGAGCTGGGTGTAGTGGTGCAACCTGTAATTCCAGTAGCTCTGAAGCCTGAGTCAGGAAGATTCTAAGTACAAACCCTCAGTAACTTAGCAAGCTACTAAGCAATTTAGTGAGACACTGTCTCAAAATAAAAAATAAAAGTGGCTGAGGATATGGCTCAGTGGCTAAGTTCCCTTGGGTTCAATCCCTGGTACCGCCCCCCCCCAAAAAAATAGGGAGAAAAGTTGGATGTGGCACCATTGCTTAAGCCTATGAGTGATGGAATAAGCTGCTCACCTGGTAGCAACTGGAAAGAGAAAGAGACCAGCATCCTATAATCCCTTCAAGGAAACACCCCCCCAATTACCTTTCTTCCGACATCCATACCTCTTAAAGGTGCCACTACTGACCAACCCTTAAATGACCAACCCTTAAATATATGGGCATTTGGGGGCCATTCCAGATTCAAACTACATCATTTACCTTGTGTGTGTGTGTGTGTGTGTGTGTGTGTGTATACTTTGAAAGAATATAAGAATTGATAATAAAAAGCAACAGTCTTGTGGCTGGGCATTTAGCTCAGTAGTAGATCACTTGCTTAGCATTTGTAAGGTCCTGGGTGGTGCTATTGGGAGGTGGTATGGATCATTAAGGGGATCTGAAGGGATGTCCTTGTTCTATTAGGGCCTGCTCTTGTAAACTACTGCTTTCACTCTCTTTTGAGACTGAGACAGCATGTCAAGTAGTCTGGCCAACCTACTGAATAGGCTAGATTGGAAAGAGACCCAGAGAGTGTGCTGCTGCCATTCTAGCTGAGGCAAAAGCCATGCAAATGAAGCCATCTTGGATCATCTAGTCCTGGTTGAGATTCCATATGACTGTAGCTACACATGCAATCCCAGGAGAGTAGCTACTGGGATTGACCACTACTGACCAATGTACCACATGGGCATCGGGGGGCCATTCTACCCGAGACCAAACCAGGTATCCAAATATTGAGAAAGTAAATGGTGGTTGCCTTAAAGCCCTAAGTTTGAGGTGGTTTGTTATAGAGCTACAGAAAACTCAGTGTGAAGACATTTGTGATCTATGCAAATAATCACCAAAAGCAACTTCAGTAGAGAAGAATCTTAATAATTAGATAGACAATGTAACACCATCTGTAGGTGTTAGTCATCTTTTCCTGCCTCAACCCCAGCCCCTACCCTTAGTTCATGAACACTATGATCATGAAGACAAGGATGAAAGTTACATGTGGGCTCAACAGCATGGCTTTCCACTTGTCAAGCCTTATCTGACTATATCATTGCCAAGTGCCCAAAATTCAGAAAATAACAGAGTCAAGTGCCTAGAACAGCCAGGCACTTAGCGCCAGCTTGACTACATGGGAATATTTTCATCATGGAAAAAGCAGGGCTTCATTTTCAGTGGAATAAACATTTACCATGGATACTGATTTGTCTTCTCTGCCCACACGCTTGTGCCAAAACTACATTTGAAGACTTGAAAAAATTCTTATTCACCATCATGATGTTACACACAGCATTGTTTCTGAGCAGGGAACTCCTTTTATAGCAAATGAAACCTGGGTATGGGTGCTTGCATATAGGAATTTACTGATACTGCCTCATTTTCTAACAACCAGAAGCAGCTGGTCTAATAAAATATGGAATGACCATTCAAAGACTCAGTTCTGGCACAAAGTGGAATATGTAAGGCTGGGTAATATCTTCCAAGATGGATACATACTCTGAGCCAGCAATTAATACCATTTTTTTTCTATAGTCAAGATTCTTGGCTCCAGAAATAAAGAAGCAGAAACGGGAATGACTCCTTCAACTCTAATGATCTAGCAAAATTTTTGTTTCCTGTCCCTGCAACTCTAAAATCACCTGGTTTAGATATCTCAGTTTCCAAAGGGAAGAATATTTCCATCAAGAAATATAATAGTGGGGGTGGGGGTTGTGGTTCAATGGTAGAGCGCTCGCTTAGCACGTGCAAAGCCCTCGGTTCGATCCTCAGCACCACATAAAAATGAATAAATAAATAAATAAAGGTATTGTATCCATCTACAACTAAAATAAATAAATAAATAATAAAAAAAGAAAAGAAATACAATAGTGGTTTCATTAAGGTGGAAGCTGAGATTTCTGCATTCATATTTTGATTCTTTGTGCCAGAAAACCAACAGGAAAATAAGATGCTTCTTACCACAGAAAAACTGGGTTTCCAAAAACAAAAAAGGATGAGGAGAAGTTTGCCTAGGATGAAGATTTTATGGTACATCTGTTAGTTCTCACATGTTCTGTGATAAATTAATGAAAAACTAAAAGAACCCAGAAGTCAGTCTTCTTTTGTCACCAATCCCTCAGGTAATTTTTAAGATCATCTCACCATGCAAGGAACCACAATCACTAATTGCTGAAGGCAAAGGAAATATTGAAGGGGTAGTAGAAGAAGAAAGTAAATAAAACTACTTGCCCAGTTACAGAAATAATGAGTTGTGATTGTTATTTTGATGTGTGTGTGTGTGTGTGTGTGTGATTCTCCTCTCTCCCATTTCCTTCTAACAGAAGCTATCTTAATAATAGTTAATTATATACTCTTATGTTTCCATATTTAAGTTAGAAATATAAAAGGTGGTGTGAGATCCAGTTGTAAGAGAAATAAACTTCATCCAAAGATAGATCAAATGAATTTGTACTTTGTATATCCTTTTCCAGGGAGAAATTAGCATGTTTTCAGTTGTTCCATAGATAAATACATCACAGTAAATAAAAGCACATTTTATTACTGTCCTTAATTGGATATTAGATATAGTTAAAAGATGAAGTAAAGGGCAGATTGTATGTGGTGACTGCATTGTAAACTTGATTAAAATGGAAATCTATTTCCTATAATTCTATTTCATTTTAGAATCCAGAGGTTAAAGTTGGCCTGAAGAGGAAGGTGCTTGAGATTTGAGAGGTGGAAATGAATCAGCATCCATTACTCTGTGAAAGTCAATTAATATGCCAGGCAAATAAAGAGAAGCCTGGTAGCTTCTGTCTTCTAAGTCTTCTTTTCTATTTTCCTCCCTGCTACGCTACAACAGCGGCCCTGGGCCCACTATCAGATGCCTGACTGATAACACACACACCCTTCACAAAATTCTCCTCGCATTCTCACTTTGGTGCAAATAATGCTTCATTTCTCAGATAATTCCCTTTCAAGATCTTACTTTCCCACATCTACCAGTGCCTCAGGAAGCTTTTTCAGTTCCACCCATAATTGTATAAGGTCTTACTATAAGAAATTCTTTTTTTGTAACAATATTGATTCTGCTTCTCAAACTTAACCCTAATATAAGGTCAAATCACAAATATGTATTACTCAGTTTTGTGCTGCAATAACAGAATACCACAGGTTGGGCATCTTAAAAAAACAGAAATTGATTTTCTTACAGATCCGAAAAATTAGAAATTCAAGATTGACAGCTTGGCATCTGGTTAGGGCCTTCTTTTTGTATCATCTCATGATGGAAGGAAAAAGTGCAACAGAGCAAGGAGACAAGCTTGCCTTATTATATAATGATACCAATCCCACTTAGGAGACAGAAACCCTCATGGCCTAATCTCTCTTAAAGTTCTCACCTCTTAATAATGTTATAGTGGCAATTCATTTCAACATAAAAAAAAGTTTTGGAGAGGACATGCAAATCATAGTAGATAATTTTTAAAACTATCTCCTTTTCTAATATAAAACATTTAAGTTACAAAATTTCCCTTTATCAACTGCTTTAAATGTATCTCACAAATTGTCATTATAACTACTTTCAAAATATTTATTAATTTCCATCATAACTTTTTTGACCCAGAGGTTATTTAGAATTGTTATTGATTTCAAATTAATTTCCACTGTGTCAGGGAACATGCTCTGTTGGCTTTCCATCCTTTGTAGTTTTATGTTAAGACTTGTTTAAGACTCAGAAGATGGTCTGTCCTGAATTTTCTATTTGCACTTAAAAAACCTAATATATCCCGAGTTTTGCAGCATAATGCTCTACAAATGTCAATTAGGTCAAGTAGATTGACAGTTTTTCAAAATTTTCTACATCTTTACTATTTGTTTACAAAATACTAAGAGAAGATCATTTAAAATTCCTCCAATGATTATGGATTTTGTATTTCTCTTTAGTTCTGTCATATTTTGCTTCATGTATTTATAAACTCTGATATTGGTAGGCACACATTTAGAATTGTTTTATCCTAATGAACTGATCCTCTTTAACTCTGATAATCTTTGTTTGCAGTCCATTTTATATGAGATTAAGATAGATACACTAATTTTTTGATTGGCACAGTATATCATTTTCCTGCTTTTATCTTCAAGATTTTTTTTAAATATTCATGTCTGGTACCTGTTATAAATGGCATACATTTGTTTCTCACATTTATTCAGTGTGAGTAATTATGTCTTTCAATTTGAATATTTAGTCCATTTATATGTAATGTAATTAATAATATAGATAGATTTAAATCCAATATTACTTTTGTTTTCTATTTCTCACCTCTGTTCTTTATTACTATTCTTTTTTTCCTACCTTCTTAGGGTTAATTGAATATATGTTTACTTTTTCATGGTGTTTCATTTTATTTCCCCTATTGACTTTTTGCTTTATGCCTTCTTGAATTATTGATTTTTAGCAGCTGTTCCAAGGAGGAACTACTATATAACAGAACTTCCTCTGAAAACAGAAATATTCTATATCTTTGTTAAACACAACAATCACTGGTCATATAATGGCTGTGGAACAGCTTAAATATGGCCAGACCAACTGAGGAACTGCATATATTAAGTTAATTAAGTTTTAAATGAATGAAAATAGTCAGGAGTGGTTAATGGCTACCATACTAAACACAAAAAATATAGGAATTACAATATATTTCCTTATTTTGTAAATTAATATCATATCACTTTGAAAGCAAAATTACATTCCTTTGAATTATTTATTACTGTCATATATTTTACTTCTACATTTTTAATATAAATCCCATAATGTTTTTACTATTTTTGCTTTAAACAATCGCTTTTAAAGAATTTTTAAATGACAGAAAAAATAGGCAAAATTTGTCTTTATATCATTATTTTATAATTTTATAATAGTATTATTTAGCATTTTCAGTTATTTTCTGTAGTAAAACATAATGCCAAGACTGGAGGAGGAAGCCCAGCCCTGGCCCCTGCCTGCCAGACCGGAGGAAGCCCATCAACCATTAAAACCTATCAACCGGGGGCGTGGTTACCAGCACGGTTCTGCGGCTGATCCAGGTACCTGGTTTCCAACTCCCCCACCTTTAGCTGCGATAACTCAAAATTTTTCCCACAAGCTTTTGGAGGGTGTAGCTATCAACACAAAACAACAACTGTACAGGCTCCTGGTTTCCATCTCAGAAACTAGAGTAGGGAGGCTACAGGTGGAAGCTCATGTTCTTTCACACTGGCTACATCCACCACCCTGAACACAGAGGCTCAAGCTAGGAATAGACAACCCCACCTACTGGAAGAAAGGAAAACAGAGTTCTGAGAGACTTTTTTTTCTATCTTTTCTTCTCTCTCTTTCACAACTTCAACATATGTGAAACCAAGAACTGTGCATGAAAAAGGACTTTAACAACTGAATCACCAGAATAATATAATATAGAGAAATTGCATATGCCCCACCTCCCCCCTTTTTTTCTTTTTTCTTTCTTATTTTCTTTTTCCCTCTCTCTTTTTTCTCTTTTCCTCCTTGTTATTTTTTTCTTCATTCTTACTCCCTCTATCCCACTTTCAACCCCCTAACTTTTACTATCTATACATAGGGTAACTTTCTAAATACAGATAGGAAGTTGAATCTATACATTCTTCCATAAATTACAGTCTATTGGTTAGAGTTCTCCAAAGGTGCTAAGTTAGATTAACCTCATACTCTCACTCCTTTCCCCATAAGCAAAACATCCTACGTCTGAAATTCAGTTTTTTATATGCCACCAGAAATGGTATGCCTTTTATGAAACTAATGACTATATTTTTAAATAATATTTGAAGCTAATATTGTAGACTTAGAGTCTAACTATAAATTTATTAATAATGAAAATTTGTGCTTAGATGATGTACTATTGATATTGGGAACTGTCAACATTGTCTTTCTCAACAAAAGAGAGATTTTGGAGCTATACAAGATCAATATAAATATATAGGGGGAAAATCATTAACACAACAGTTTCACAAAGCTGGAAAGAAACACGAGCAGTATGAAAAGACAAGGAAAGAAAGAACCACAAACAATGCAGGTGAATTCAATATTAGAAGAGGTAATATCTGCAGCAGATGGAATGTCAGATAAAGAGTTCAGGATATACATGCTTCAGATGATCTGGAGTCTCAAGGAAGATATTAGACAGCAAAATCAGACAATGAAAGATCACTTTAACAATGAATTACAAAAACAAATCCAAGAAGCAAAGACCAACTCTACAGGAAGATAGAGATTATTGAAAAACAAACAAAAAAACAAAAAAACAGAAATCCTGGAAATGAAGGAAACAATGAACCAAATTAAAAGTTCAAATGAGAGTATTACCAGCAGAGTAGAACACTTAGAAGATAGAACATCATACAATGAAGACAAAGTATTTCAACTTGAAAAGAACATAGACAGCTCAGCAAGAATGTCAAGAAACCATGAGCAGAACATTCAAGAAATATGGGATAACATAAAGAGACCAAACTTAAAGAGTTATTGGGATACAGGAGGGTATAGAGGTCCAAACCAAAGGAATGAGCAACTGTTCAATGAAATAATACTAGAAAACTTCCCAGACTTGAAGAATGAAACAGAAATCCAAATCCTAGAAGCCTACAGGACATCAAATGTGCAAAATCACAAGAGATCCACACCAACACACATTATAATGAAGATGCCCAACATACAGAATAAGGAGAGAATCTTAAAATCAACAAGAGAAAGGAAGCAGATTACATTTAGGAGTAAACCAATCAGGATAACTGCTGATCTTTCAATACAGACTCTGAAAGCTAGAAGATCCTGGAACAACATATTTCAAACACTGAAAGAAAATGGGTTCCAACCAAGAATCATGTATCCAGCGAAATTAAGCTTCAGGATTGAAGATGAAATAAAAATCTTCCACAATAAACAAAAGTTAAAAGAATTTGCAGCTAGCAAACCAGCTCTTCAAAACATCCTTGGCAAAATATTACAGGAAGAGGAATGAAAAATAACAATGAAAACCAACAGCAGGAGGTAGTACAGTAAAGGAAAAACTAATCAAAGAGGAAAAACAAATCATGTTAAGTAACATAAATAAACAAATATGGCTGGAATTACAAACCATATCTCAATAGTAACTCTAAATGTTAATGGCTTAAGTGCACCAATCAAAAGACATAGGCTAGTAGACTGGATTAAAAAAAAAAAAAAGATCCAACAATATGCTGCCTACAGGAGACTCATCTGATAGGAAAAGACATACACAGACTGAAGGTGAAAGGTTGGGAAAAATCATACCACTCACATGGACCTCAGAAGCAAGGAGGGGTGTCCAAACTCATATCAAATAAAATAGACTTCAAGCCAAAGTTAATCAAAAGGGATAAATAAGGACACTATATACTGCTCAAGGGAAAAATACACCAACAAGACTTAATGATCATTAATATATATGCCCCGAACAATGGTGAAGCTACATTCATCAAACAAACTCTTCTCAAGTTCAAGAGTCAAATAGACCACAACACTATAATCATGGGAGATTTTAACACACCTCTCTCACCACTGGACAGATCTTCCAAACAAAAGTTGAATAAAGAAACTATAGAGCTCAATAATATTAGACTTAATTGACATATATAGAATATACCACCCAACATCAAGCGGATACACTTTTTTCTCAGCAGCACACGATCCTTCTCAAAAATAGACCATATATTATGTCACAGGGCAAATCTTAGCAAATGCAAAGGAGGAGAGATACTACCATGCATTTTATCTGATCATAATGAATGAAATTGGAAATCAATGATAAAATAAGGAAGAAAAATTCGTACATCACATGGAGAATAAGCAATATGCTACTGAATGAACAAAGGGTTACAGAAGACTTCAAAGAGGAAATTAAAATATTCTTAGACGTAAATGAAAACTCAGACACAACATATCAAAATCTCTGGGACACTATGAAAGCAGTACTAAGAGGAAAATTCATTTCATGGAGTTCATTCCTTAAAAGAAGGAAAAGCCAACAAATAAATGGCCTCACACTACATCACAAAGCCCTAGAAAAAGAAGAACAAATCAGTAGCAAATACAGTAGAAGGCAAGAAATAATTAAAATCAGAGCTGAAATCAATGAAATTGAAACAAAATAAACAATTGAAAAAATTGACAAAACTAAAAGTTGGCTCTTTGAAAAAATAAATAAGATTGATAGACCACTAGCCATGCTAACAAAGAAGAGAGAGAACCCAAATTACTAGTTTATGGGATGAAAAAGGCAACATCACAACAGACACTTCAGAAATACAGAAGATAATTAGAATTTATTTTGAAACCCTATACTCTAATTAAATAGAGAATAGTGAAGGCATCAATAAATTCCTTAAGGCATATGATCTACCCAGATTGAGTCAGGATGATATACACAACCTAAATAGACCAATATCAAGTGAGAAAATAGAAGAAGCCATCAAAAGACTACCAACCAAGAAAAGCCCAGGACTGGATGGATATACAGCAGAGTTTTACAAGACCTTTAAAGAAGAACTAATACCAATACTCTTCAATCTATTTCAGGAAATAGAAAAAGAGGGCGTACTTCCAAATTCATTCTACAAGGCCAACATCATCCTGATTCCAAAACTTGATAAAGACACTTCAAAGAAAGAAAACTTCAGAACAATATCCCTAATGAATATAGATGCAAAAATACTCAATAAAATTCTAGCAAATCAGATACAAAAACATATCAAAAAGACCGTACACCATGACTAAGTGAGATTCATCCCTGGGATGCAAAGCTGGTTTAATATACGGAAATCAATAAATGTAATTCACCACATCAATAGACTTAAAGATAAGAATCATATGATCATCTTGACAGATGCAGAAAAAGCATTCGACAAAATACAGCATCCCTTTATGTTCAAAAAACTAGAAAAATTAGGGATAACAGAAAATTACCTCAACATGGTAAAAGCTATATACACTAAGCCTTAGGCCAGAATCATTCTAAATGGAGAAAAATTAAAGGCATTCCCTCTAAAATCTGGAACAAGACAGGGATGCCCTCTCTCACCACTTCTATTCAACATAGTTCCTAAAACACTAGCCAGAGCAATTAGACAGATGAAAGAAATTAAAGGCATAAATATAGGAAAAGAAGAACTTAAATTAGCACTATTTGCTGATGACATGATCCTATACCTAGCAGACCCAAAAAGTTCAACCAAGAAACTTCTAGAACTAGTAAATGAATTCAGCAAGGTGACAGGATATAAAATTAATACCCATAAATCAAAGGCATTCCTGTATATCAGTGACAAATTCTCTGAAATGGAAATAAAGACAACTACCCCATTCACAATATCCTCAAAAAAGTAATATACCTGGGAATCAACCTAACAAAAGAGGTGAAAGATCTATATAATGAAAACTACAGAACCCTAAAGAAAGAAATAGAAGAAGACCTTAGAAGATGGAAGGATATACCTTGCTCATAGATAGGCAAAATTAATATTATTAAATTGGCCATATTACCAAAAGCACTTTACAGATTCAATGCAATTCCCATCAAAATCCCAATGACATTCCTTGCAGAAATAGAAAAAGCAATCATGAAATTCATCTGGAAAAATAAGAGACCCAGAATAGCTAAAGTAATTCTAAGCAGGAAGAGTGAAACTGGTGGTATTGCGATTCCAGATTTTAAACTGTACTACAGAGCATTAGTAACAAAAACAGCATGGTACTGGCACCAAAACAGGCTGGTAGACCAATGGTACAGAATAGAGGACACAGAAACTAATCCACAAACTTACAACTACCTTATATTAGACAAAGGTGCTAAAAACATGCAATGGAGAAAGAATAGCATCTTCAACAAATGGTGCTGGGAGAACTGAAAATCCATATGCAACAAAATGAAATTGAATCTCTTTCTCTCACCATGCACAAAAGTCAACTCAAAATGGATCAAGGAGCTAGGAATCAAACCAGAGACTCTGCGTCTGATAGAAGATAAAGTTGGCCCTAATCTTCATCATGTGGGGACAGGCCCCAAATTCCTTAATAAGATGCCTATAGCACAAGAGTTAAAATCAAGAATCAACAAATGAGACAAATTCAAACTAAAAAGTTTTTTCTCAGCAAGAGAAATAATATGTGAGGTGAATAGGGAGCCTACATCCTGGGAACAAATTTTTACCCCTCACAGATCAGATAGAGCTCTAATCTCTAGAGTATACAAAGAACTCAAAAAGTTAAACAACAAAAAAACAAATAACCCAATCAACAAATGGGCCAGGGGCTGAACATACACTTCTCAGAAGATGATATACAATCAATCAGCAAATACATGAAAAAATGCTCACCATCTCTAGCAATCAGAGAAATACAAATTAAAACTATTGTAAGATACCATCTCACTCCAAAATAAGAATGGCAGCCATTATGAAATCAAACAACAATAAGTGCTGGCAAGGATTGGGGGGAAAAAGGTACACTCATACCTTGCTGGTGGGACTGCAAATTGGTGCAGCCAATTTGGAAAGTAGTATGGAGATTCCTTGGAAAGCTGGGAATGGAAACACCATTTGACCCAGCTATTCCCTTTCGAAGATTATACCCAAAAGACTTAAAAATAGTATACTACAGGGACACAGCCACATCAATGTTTATAGCAGCACAATTCACAATAGCTAGACTATGGAACCAACCTAGATGACCTTCAATAGATGAATGGATTTAAAAAATGTGGCATTTATACACAATGAAATATTACTCAGCACTAAAAAATAACAAGATTATGGCATTTGCAGGGAAATGGATGGCATTAGAGCAGATTATGCTAAGTGAAGTTGGCTAATCCCTAAAAACCAAATGCCGAATGTCTTCTTTGATATAAGGGGGGTAACTCAAAATGAGATAGGGAGGAAGAGCATGAGAAGATGATTACCACTAAATAGGGAAGAGAGGTGGGAGGGAAAAAAAGGGAGGAGGGGAGTTGCACGGAAGATGGAAGGAGACCCTCATTGTTATACAGAATACATATATGATGTTGTTAGGAGAAAAAGAAAAAAAATGTGTCACATTAGATTGGATAGAGAGAAATGATGGGAGCGGAGGGGAGGGGAAGGGGGGATAGAAAGGGCAGCAGAATAAAAGAGACATTATGATTGCTGTATGTATATAGGTGACTGTATGACCAATGTGATTCTGCAATCTGTACAATGAAAAATGAGAAATTATACCCCAATTGATTCAAATGTATGAATTGCCAAGATCATTGTAATGTCTTGTGTAGCTAATAAAAAAAACATAATGCCATTTCCTTTTGTAGATCCAATTTCCATCTTGTATTATTTCCCTTCATTTCCTTTCAAAAGTTTTCAAGAATATCCTTTAGAATTTCTTGTATAGGACTGCTAGGCATGAATTCTCTTGGACTTGGTTCATTAGAAATGTCTTTACTTTTTTCTTTATACCTTTTTTAAAAAAATTTATTTTTGTCTGGTGCTGAAGATTGAACCCAGCGCTTCACATGTGCTAGGCAAGAGCTCTACCGCTGAGCCATAACCCCCCGCAGAAATGTCTTTACTTTTTTTTATATTTATTTTTTAGTTGTTGGTGGACACAGTACCATCATTTTATTCTTATGTGGTGCTGAGGATAGAACCCAGTATCTCACTCATGCTAGGCAAGCACTCTACCTTTGAGCCACAACCCCAGCCCCGTCTTTTCTTTTAAAAGATATTTTTGTAGGATATAATTCTAGTCTGATAGCCACCTCCCACCCCAGAACATTTAAAATATCTTCTGTAGTCTTCTGGCCTCTTTTATTTCTGATGGGGTTAGACATAATTTTTATGATTATTCCTTGTATATAATGTATCCTTTATATCTGTATGCTTTTAAGATTATTTTTCTTCTCAGACTGATGTCTAATTATGACTTTCTTTGGATTTATCCTGCTTGTGGAGCTTTCTGGACCTATAGTTTGTTACTTCTTCAAATGTTTTTCCTGATATAATCTTTCCCTGCAATTAAACATATTCAGTCATTTAATATTGTTTCATTGGGCTGGGGCTGTGGCTCAAGCGGTAGCACGCTTGCCTGGCATGCGTGTGGCCCGGGTTCGATCCTTAGCACCACATACAAACAAAGATGTTGTGTCCGCCAAAAACTAAAAAAATAAATAAATAAATTCTCTTTCTCTCTTTCTAAAAAAAATATATTATTTCATAAATCATTGGTGTACTAATTTTTTGTTTTTTCTTTTAATTGTATGCTTTCTATGCTCAAGTTTGGCTATTTCTGTAGACGTGTCTTCAAATTTAATAATTGTTTTTCCTGTTCTGTCCATTTTGTTCTTAATTCCATCCAATAAATTTACCATTACAGATATTATACTTTTCAGTTCTAGAATTTGGTTATATACACACATACATAAATAGGATTTTAACAAATCTCCCTTTAAATTCTTCCAACTTTCTTCCGATTATATTCAGACTTTCCTATAATCTGTTAGGGATTATTTTCTATGAACATTGTAGAAACTCTGTACCTACTGTCTTCTTCTGAAATGTGTTGATTTTTGTTCTAGTAGTTAATCACCTTGAATTTTTGCTGGCTTGATTTACACTGTTAAGGTGAATTCTATATCTGTTTTGCTATTAGTCCTAGAACTAATCACTTAGTCCTGAAATTCAGGGTTTTTTTCTAAAACTGTGGTTTCAATGGATGGGAAGCATGAGGTCTATACCAGATCTCTCTAACTTGGAAAAATTCAGACCTTCCAACACTGTCTCTATTGAGGTTGGCAACCTGATGAAATCTCTGCCCAGCTCTCTTGTCTTACATTTTATTTTCCCTTGATGCTCGGAATCTCACTCACTCAGGCAAAATTCATAGGTCATCCAATAATTTAACAGCAGGCTCTATGTAAATTTTAGGGTACCCATTGTCCCCATCGCCCCCCTCACACACACACTCAATTTCCATTCTCTCTACAGTCCCAAACTCTGTCCTTAGTTCTACTCTCCCTCTGCTGTGTGGACTGGAAAGGGTTCTCAGGATAAAAGCTGCATAAAAGTAAATGTCATTCAAGGTGAGGTCCTTTTTTGAAGGTTAAGATCTTACTTTCAAATGATCTCACACATTTTCTTATTATTGTTTGGAGAGTTTTTACTGAGAATTTTTAATTGTTGTATTTGCAAGATTTTTTTCTTATATAAGTCAATCTGCCAACCTAAAATATTGCTTTTTTTATGGTTCACCTCCAGTCTTTCATTGCTTTGCATACTATCATTTATTATCACACAGCATATTGATTATTTTAAAACATAGCTCTCTAGCTCCTGTAACCTATGACTCACTAGAAAGGAACTTTCACATGATACCAGCCAGTAATGATCAACATTTGCCTCCTTAGGCCTCTTAACTTGAACTATAATCTGTTATATTAGCTTTTTAAATTCAATAACATGTGGTTTGGCTTAATTTTCCTCTCCCTAAATCTCTACAGAATTCCCAGAATGTGCTCTGTTTTGAGCCTTTAGCAGGTCATGTGATTAAAAATACCTTACTAAGTGTCTATTAAAAGCACAAGGGTAAATTAAGTGAGGCAGGTATATATAAGCACCTAAAAAATTCAACCCAATAAACTAGTAATAATAAAACCGTGTCAAAGACTTTGGAAAATGATAATAAATAAATAAGGTAGTCATATAATCAAACTTTATACTCTCATATGAAAAATGTCTTTATATATCCTTCGGACTAATTCACACATCCAGTATATTAAATGTGTCATATAATCTTCATCACTTTATATTTCCACATCAGTCACTTCCCCATAAACAATCACCTGGAGGATTTAAACACTGCATGTTCTCACCTCAGGGTGAATCTTTTATCTTACACAGCAAATCATCTCCACGCAATCAGAAGTACAAATCTTCTAGTCTAGTTTTCTTTATATCGACTGACCTCTAGGTTTTTCTATACAATCCATTTCCTACCTCCTTCATATTCTTACAAATCCTTCCACTCTATTTTTTATAACTCATGGTCATCAACAGTGTAATTATGTTACCCTGTTTAGCAAATACTATATCATTTTACTGTTTTTCTAGTATCCATCCATTTTGAAAAAAGTGTCCTAATTTATATGACAAATTTAATTATCAGTAAACTCCCCTTCCTCTGGATATTTCCCTTACCATAAGAGAAATCTGATGTCCCCTGAGGATATTGCATCCTCTATAGCCTTCTCAAATGGATGCTGCTTTCCTCTTTTTTCCCTCATATCTCAAAACCTAGAGACAAGGCATGTTTCCACAGAGATGGCCAATATCATTTCCCACCTCACAGTCTCTTCCCATTCCATTAAAAACCTCATCTCCCTTTGAAATACATTACCAGGCGTTATTATACCTTCCCCACCTTGTTAATATTACCTGTTGCTTTCCAGTCATCTCTGCTCATTCATTGACAAATTTAGAACCTACTTTCTACCACTACTCTTTTTATTCTTGAGAACTTCCACATCTCAAAAGTAAACCTTCCAATTCCATTCCCTCTTGATTCTCTAACATCCATAGCTCTAAACATCTATTTCTCTAAACCTCAGCATCATGTCTATGGTCTGCATATCATTATTATTAATAACTGTATAAAACCTTGAAATCCCAATTTTAAACTTTCTGTTCTCTGACCCTCACCATCCAACTTATTTACTATACAATACCCATTTCAATAATTTTCTGACTTCATTAATATTGACTTCTAGTCAATGACCACACCAATATTTCACTAACTACAGTCCGGCTGTCCTTTTCCCTCCTTACCCAGCCTAGATTCCTAAGTCTAGCACCATAACAATTTACTCCCTATCAACACCCCAATCTAATTGTTTCCTTACTGGAGAATATGGCATTCACATGCAAACATACACACACACAAATCACATCACCATGGTGGCCATAACTGCTTCAGTTTTGAAAGGGGCAAACAACAATGTCAAATACTACTCTCCTTCCAGTAAGTTCTCCCACTTCTTCTAGATTAACTAGTTTATGTCCCCTTGCTCTCCATACATACATCTCAGTATCTCTCTTTACACTTATCTGATAACTTGTGACTTTCTCCAGCAAAGGAAAAAAAATAATAATAAAGAAAGGTCGACATAAGCAATGGGAACATGGAAAATGACTTAATTCTATAGACTGAGCCTATGTGTCAGCACTTAACATGTTCTTAAAGAAAAAACTTACACATAGTATTTCTGGTCCTTAATATCCCTGTAACAGCATATTTTTCAGAGGATTGAGAAGTGTTTGTCCAAGATTCCTCCTTTGATAAGAGGAAAACAAATTGCACTTACTGAAGACTACAGAGCTTAGTGGTTTCAAGGTCTGTTATATCAAGTTCTAGACAAAATCAGCTGCCATGGACCAGAATGGTCAAAGTTGCTTTAGGTTACTTGGCATATTTTTAAATCTTATTACAATTATAAATTTTCACTCCTTTGGATTTCACTTAGACACTCATGAGTAAGACATACAAAACAGGGATTTAGAAACCTGATGCAATCCAACTGCCAGTTAAGAGCTAGGAAGTGGTGCTCTGGCAAGACCTTCTGGAATTTCCCCTACAATCCCCAATAAAAGCTGGGGCACAAAGAAGGAAGGTGTTGCTCTCTCTCTCTTGAGGATGTTTCCCCGGCATTCTTCTTTCTCTTGTAATAAACTTTGTTATACTTTTAATATCTACAGATTGCCAGTCTTAATATCATGTCCTTTTAAAAAAAAATCCTCTCCTTTGATCTCTTTGAACTATTATTCCTCTGAAACGCCTTTCCTAACTTGTGACTAACTCTCATCACATCCTACTACAGGATTCTTTTTGTGTCAGTTATGTATATTTGGAATTATTTTATTATGGTCAAACTCCAATCACCAGAATTTCAACTTGTTGAACACAAGAATTCTGTCTTCTACATCAGTTAATTCTCTAGTACTTAAAATAGTACCTAATTATATAGTAAATGCTAAATAAAAATATTTAAATATAGATATTGGGTGGTTTATTGAACTGATTATTAAGAACTAGTAATTAAGTAAATCAAGATCTATTTAATAGAGACATAAAAGACTTTACAGAAACTGCTTGAAGTCTGATTTTTATATGGATATTCAAGTCTATTTCACATAACCATTATCCAAAATAATGATAGATGCAGGAGAATATATATATAATCCCCAAGAGACTCTTTCTGCTGCTAAATACTAGAAATGATTCATATATTTCATATTAAATATTTATGTTATTTTAGTAATGGAATTATTGACAGTTATCAGCAAAATAAAACATAGTAATTATATTTTTAAAAATTATTTTTGGTTGTAGTTGGACAAAATGCCTTTATTTTATTTATTTTTATGTTGTGCTGAGGATTGAACCCAGTGCCTCGTACATGCTAGACAAAGGCATTATCCAAAATACCTTTATTATTAGCAATGTAACTATTTATTTTAAAATTAAAATAAAAGTTTGACATTATATTAATAATTTATTGAACATTGGATATAACAAATCTGAAATGTTTAGTTCTAAATAAAAACTATTATTCTGTTCTATCAGTGAAGGCTTTAATAAACTAGACTAAATTAAAGACCAGTACCCTTAAAAGAAATGAAATCATATAGTATAAATGAAAAACCAAAACCTGACATTATAATTCAATTTTATTACTATTGCAACTTATGAAATAAACATTTTTTGAATTAAAGAATTAGTCACCTTTTAATATGTTTTACTTCGTACTTGTCTATTTTTACCATATTTACTAAATGGATTATTTTTTTAGACTACATATGTTTTGAGCGAAAGTCTTGGGTGGTGTTGTTTGCCACACAGAATTTGAATTTGCAAATCCTAAGAGTTACTAAAAAATTAAGTATTAAAATATGATGTCAAAACATTAGTTTGACACGATTTAGACAGCTTTTTCATGGTTATAAATAAAAGATCTGACCAGAACAATTTTAGGGAAGGAAAAGCATATTTGAGGGTTCATGGTTTCAGAGGTCTCAGTCTATAGACAGATGGCTCTTCCTTGGGGCTCCAGTGAGGCTGAACATCATACTGGAAGAGTGTGGCAAGGGGAAACAGCTCACATGATGATCAGAGAGCAGGAAGACTCCACTGAACAGATACAACACATACCTTAAAGGCATGTCCTCTGGGACTCACCTCCTCCAGCCACACCTTACCCATGTTCAGTTACTATCCAGTTAATCTCATCAAGGGATTAATTCATTGATTGGGTTTAAACTCTCATAACCCAATCGTTTCTCCTCTAAATTTTGCACTGTCTCACACATGAGCCTTTGGGGGACACCTCACATCTAAATCATAATATTATAAAAACTGGAAAACAAGACATCTATACTTTAGACCCCAAATTGAGGTTTTTAATATACAATTTTAAATGTTTCTTCATATATTTTACTAAGGAAGAAGCAATTTTAGAAGTAAAACTCTTAATAAAACCAAAATAGTAAACAAATATGCTTATAAAATTTGATGACCATATTGGAAATCACTATCATTTTTCATATCAACTCATGTTTGCCATAAGATGACATTACACACACACATAAAAAGAGTTTTCCCCCACTTTAAATAATAAACTTGAAAGTAAAAATGGGTAACTGCTATTAGCATGCAAAATCAATGAAAAATATACTTGTGAAGAAAATAATCCTTAGGCAGATGTACTTTTTAAAAAACGTTTTAATTCCTTAATATACCTCTAAAGAAGAAAAACAGTAAGTCGTACAGTATAATTTCTTATTCAAAATGTTATCTTACCAAAGTATATTCATATCAAAGGATATCTACTTCAGTTTTATAAAAAATCTTAAATTAAAAAATTTTAAAAAATAACTCTATGTTCTTAGTTCAAGTGAATAATTGTTAAAAACTGAAAAATTAACAAATAATTGTTTATTTCTCAAAAAAAATTTTGAGAGCAAAGTAACAGGATTTATTAGAATAGAAGGAAGGGAGGGAAGGAGGGAAAGAAGAGAGGGAGGAAAAGTGAGCTCCAGAAGGGGGAGGAGTCCTAGGAGAGGGGTACCAATGCTTTTTTAAAACAGTAAGAAAGATGCTATGGTTTGAATATTTGTGTCCCCCCAAAATTTACAGCCTGAAACCTTAACCCCCAAAGATAATGGTATTAGGAATGGGACCTTTGGGAGATGATTTGGTAATAAGAGCAAAGCCTTCATGATTAGTATAAGTGTAAAAGAGACTTTAAAGATGAGCTCTCCCCCACCACCAGGTGAGGATGCAGCAGAAGGCACCATCTCTGAACCAGAAAGTGAAACTTCTCCAGACATGGAATCTGCTGGCACATTGATCTTGTACTTCTCAGGCTTCAAAACTGTGAGAAAGAAACACCTGTAGTTTATAAACTACTCAGGTTGGTATTCTATTAGAGCAGAATCGACTAAGACAGGAAGGAAGGAAATAATCAGTGTGGCATAAAAAGTCATGGAGTATTCTGTTATTCCTACATAAATTTTAAATACAAAGTTATAATCTATTCAGACCTCCTTAGGACCTTTAGCAAAGAAAAATACTTATTCAAGGTACATGAGTAATTTATAAAAACAAAAGACCTAACATACATGATAAGTTTAGTGGGAAAAGAAAGGAAACAATGGGGGTGATGAGAGAGAAAGAGGAAAGAGGATTCTAGGAAACAAAGTATGAAGAAAAAAGAGGGAAAATATGCTTTAAACCAATCCAGGAAATCCAAATTTAGATTGGTGAATTAAGAACTTACTATTCATTCTTTTTTTAAAAGCCTACTTATAGGATACAATTAAATGCAAAGTCTCATTATATCTAAAACATAGTATTATTTATTTATAAAAATATCCATTCATACCTGTTTTAAAGAAGTAAATCTGCATAATAAACTACAGTTATATGAAAGTGTTTAATTCACTGGGCTGGGAATTTAGCTTGCTGGTTGAGCATTTTCCCAGCACATAGAATGCCCTGGGTTCAATTCCCAGAACAAATTAAAAAGGAAAAAACAAGAAACTTTTGAGTTTACTACTCTGATCCAATCTTTGACTGTAATATCAATAAAATTTACTTCTATACTAATAAACAAATGCATCCAATGGTCAAAAATTTATCTATAAGATAGAAAATTTGATAAAGAAACAGGAAGTTAAGTACTTTTCTATACAATTAATAAACAATGTTAGTAAAGCGTGTGTTTCTTCTAAAATCTTCAAAACAAAACCTAAAATATGAGCTGTGTTTGGAATCTTAAAGTTCAGGAGGAGAATTTTTCCTAATATAACTACCGAAGTCCACATACAATTGATCACAATTCTAGGTATAGAAAATTGCCACATACTGAGATTTAGTTTGTATACTCTAGTTTTCAACCCTTATATGTGTGAGAACCTCTCAAAAACATCCCTCAGTACACATAGTGATTTTAAACCTATCATAAATGGGTTAAGAGCATAGTCATCTTGTGCATGAGGAAATACTATTCTCTGAGTTAACATGATTCAAATCACAACTCACAAAATAATCTATACTATATCAAAGTGCAGTTAAAGTGTACACATAAAGCCAGCTATCAGCAACAAATCCAAAAACATGAAACTAATCTGGGAAACTCCAGTAAACATAAAGCATGTGAATTCAAAGACCAATTAATACAACAAAAATGTAACAAATTTTAAAAGACAAATTAAATTTGTAGTTAAAATATGCACACAATTCTACATACTTTGAGAATTTTTAGTAATTAAAAACAATAAAATTAGCCAGGTCTGGTGGCACACACCTGTAATCCCAATGGCTCGGGAGGCTGAGGCAGGAGGATCATGGGTTCAAAGCCAGCCTCAGCAACTTAGTGAGGCCCTAAGCAACTCAGTGAGATCCTGTCTCTAAATAAAATACAAAATAGGGCTGGGATGTGGCTCAGTGGTCAAATACCCCTGTGTTCAATACTCGGTATAAAAAAAAAACAAAACCTGATAAAATTAATAACATTTAAAAAGCTTCATAAGAACAGGTGACTAAGAGAAAGATTGCATGCCAAAGAACATCAAATAGAATCACCTTATTATTAGATTAAATGGAATTACCATGTTAACATGTCAATAAAAATAATTTTAAAAAATAATTAAAATCAATTAAGAAATCAGTAAATAATTTGGAAAACTACATAAACTTTCTTGAAAAAAACATTTATACATTTCCCAAACAGTGAAATTTATGCTTTTCAAGTGCTAAAAAAATACTCTCAAATGCATTTAAAAGATAAAAGTATATTTTTAAAAGTCAACATAAATTGAAGTTTTGAAAATATAAATGGTATCTTATGTAGTTTTTTTAAATCAGTAATAACACTAAAGGTAATTTGTGAAGTTTAATTTTAACATAAAAATTTACTGCAAGATTATTTTAACCCACTTGTTAAGAAACAATTACACATTATTATTTCTTCTTTAATACTAAATAATGTTAATTAGGTATTAATGTTAATACCTAATTTAAATTAGGTATTTTAGGTAAATGAGCTAATCTGTTTTTTAAATCCAAAAATAGGCCAACAATGAAAAATAGGAATCTAACTTTCGTTCATTGTTTTAAAGTATTTTCCGTATAGTTTCTCCAAACATTAATTATAATTCTAATTGTGACCAGTCTTATAGCTTCTAGTAAGGATCTAATCTAGGTCAACAATAAGCAAGTAAATGAGCATGAAAACTGTATGTACTAATCTATGATATATACTCATTTTATGCATACACACATCTTTATCAAGCTTTCCTTAAATTGTATGTTTAGTTTTTCCTTCCAACTTAACTCAGGATTAAAGGGAACTCTAGAAGTCATAAATAGAGACCAAAACCAAGTTTCTTATTTTTGCTAAAATGTCAATCTAACTGTAGTAGATTTAAGGTGGATGTAAATAAACATTGTATGTATTTCTCTTAATGCTATTCAAAAATCTCAGAAAATATTTCCCTGGGGGGGGGCAATTTGATGTCTCAAATAGAAAGTTTCACTCATTAAAACAGTTTTAAATAGCCTTACTTACATTTCTCTTGTCTAATCCAATAATGGTTGTATAATATTCTACTTCAGTTATTTCTATATGGGAACTTAGTAAAACCTAGTTTATCAGTTAGTTAATAAACCTGTTCAATGAATACTAATAAATCTAAATTTATCCAGAATAACAAATGAGAATACATGCTATTTCAAAATAACATGCATCTCTTTAAAAATTCAGGCAATTTTCAGAATACTTAAATCACGTTGGCTGAGTTGAGGTTTAGTTTCTATAGAATAAAGTTTTCTTATTGTTTTATACTCTTTTGTGAAATAAAAATTTGATTTAAACTACTTGATTATAATTACTTTCTTTTGCCTTGTACAGGATGCATTCTATTATTGGCCTACACCTAGTTACCCAGAAATATTAATGGAACAATACTGTTTCGATTAGGCACAATTTCTTCTACTTTTAAAGATGAAGACTTCGAAGCCTAGTTCTATAACTAGTCATATTTTAAATTTGGATTTTAAAAATGTAGTAGAGGCACATTTTTTTTAAACAAATACAGTATGAAATTTTGCTTTTCAGAGTCAGTGAAATTTTTTTTATGTTGTTTCTATGGCTATTTGTTTTACTTCCTTCTTTCCAACAAGATTAATAGCAATCTTCATTCTTTAGAGTTAGAAACACACAGGCTTAAATTGTATGAAAATATAACATGGTATTGCCAGGTAAAGACAGGTAATCTAGCACCATAAGAACAATTTGTACTAAATTTTAACACTATTCATTAACAGTTCCATTTTCCTGAGTTTGCGTTTGTTCCTTGGCATTGGCTTGGGATATAATCCATTTTTCAGAAGATATTCCTTGCTGAGGCGAATTTGAGCACCATGCTGAAGTTGGAAAGAGCATAAAGCTTGAAGAGGACGAAGCAAAGTCTGTTAAGGGAAGAAAAAAAAAAGACACTGAAAATTTATTTGTGACAAATCATGATACCCTACTTTTTTCTTTCAAAAACAGAGGGAATATTGCCCATATTTCTATATGGAAAACAAAGTTTAAACTAAGTTTAAACTATGTTTTATTCAAACATAGTAAAAAATTGTTGCTCTAATACTAATTTAATCTATAAAAAGCAGACTAAAAGAAACTTTTAGATACAAAGATAAGCACACTGAATTAGTTAACTCACAATTCAAAGAAATGCAAACTTACTGACAAAGACAATTAAAGGGTGACAGCAGGAGGTTAAGTGGTTTACTTCTTCTCTCCCCAGAGTCTAGGACCACATACAAGTTAGATACCTGGGCTTTAATGCATATGAAATCATCCTAACTACACGTGTATCTGTCTAAATTACCCTATAGAGCCTAGCATGTAATATAAACACATAAACTGAGTGGATTTAGAGGCTAACAGTGAAGGAAGGGGTTGTAATATAACTATAGTACACACTCTACTGAAAGTTATTTAAATTTAAAAAGAAATTTTAAAAACACTATGTCAGGGTTTTAAATACACTTTGGATTGGATTGTTTTCTTGGTCTTGAAACTCCTGCTTTAAACCTTTTAAATAGTGATAGCAAAAAAATTTTTTTACTATGTAAATAGTAATAGCAACAATTTTTTTACTATGTTTGAATAAAACAGTTTAAACTTCATTTCTCTTGTCTAGTCCAATGAACTTCTATTCTTCCCTTGTCCCCTCTTATTGTATATTATCATCCACACATTGGAGAGAACATTCAGCCTTGTTTTTTTGAAATTGGCTTATTTTTCTTTTCTCTCTCTCTTTTTAAAATTTATATATGATAGCAGAATACACTACAATTCTTTTTAAATATTTTTTTAGTTATACATGGACAGAATATATTTATTTTGTTTATTTATCTTTTATGTAGTGCTGAAGATCAAACCCAGTGCCTCATATGTACGAGGCAAGCGCTCTGCCACTGAGTCACAACCTCAGCCCTACAATTCTTATTACATATATAGAGTGCATTTTTTCATATCTCTGGTTGTATACAAAGTATATTCACACCAGTTCATGTCTTCATATATGTACTTTGGATGCTAATGATCATCATGTTCCACCATCATTTCTAACCCCATGCAACATCCTTTCCCCTCCAACCTCTCTGCCCTATCTAGAGTTCATCTATTCCTCCCATGCTCCCTCTCCCTATCCCACTATGAATCAGCCTCCTTATATCCAAGAAAACATTTGGCATTTGGTTATTTGGGATTGGCTAACTTTACTGAGCATTATCTTCTCTAACTCCACCCATTGGGATTGGCTTATTTCATTTAGCATGATAATCTCCAGTTCCATCAACTTACTGGTAAATATAAAAATTTATTCTTCTTTATGGCTGAGTAATGTTCCATTGTGTATATATATCACATTTTCTTTATCCATTCACCTGTTGAAGGGAACCTAGGTTGGTTCCAAAGTTTTGCTATTGTGAATTGAACTGCTATAAATATTGATGTGGCTGTGTCACTGGAGTACGCTGATTTTAAGTCCTTTGTGTATATACCAAATAGTATATAACTGGGTCAAATGGTGTTCCTTTCCAAGTTTTCTGAGGAATCTCCGTGCTGCTTTCCAGAGTAGTTGCACCATCTGCATTCCCAGCAGCAACATATGAGTGAAACTTTTCCCCCACAGCCTCCACAAAATTGTTAACTTGTATTCTTGATAATTGTCTTTCTGACTGGAGTGAGATAAAATCTCAGTGTAGTTTTAATTTGAATTTCTCTAATTGCTAGAGATGTTGAACATTTTTTCATTTCATATATTTGTTGACCATTCATATTTCTTCTGTGAAGTACTTATTCAGTTCCTTTGCCCATTTATTGACTGGATTTGTGTGTGTGTGTGTGTGTGTGTGTGTGTTACATTTTTTAAGTTCTTTGTATATCCTGAAGATTAATGCTCTGAAGTGCTGGTGGTAAAGATTTTCTCCCATTCTGTAGGCTCTCTCTTCATGTTATTGATTGTTTCCTTTGCTATGAAGAATCTATTTAGTTTGATACTATCCCATACCATCACATTTCAAGTTATTGATTCTTGATTTACTTCTCACACTTTAGGAGTCTTGTTGAGGAAGTCAGTTCCTAAGCCAACATGATGAAAAATTAGATCTACATTTTCTTCTAGTAAGTGCAGGAGCAGGATCTCTGGTCTAATGCCTAGGTCCACTTTGAGTTGGTTTTTGTGCAAGGTGAGAGATAGGGATCTAATTTCATTTTGTTACATATGGATTTCCAGTTTTTCCAGCACCTTTTGTTGAAGAGGCTATCTTTTCTCCAATGTATGTTTATGGTGCCTTTGTCTAGTATGAAATAACTGTATATATGTGGGGTTGTCTCTGTGTCTTTTATTCCACTGGTCTTCATGTCTGTTTTGGTGCCAGTACCATGATGTTTTTGTTAATACAGCTCTGTATTATAGTTTAAGGTCTGATATTGTGATGCCTGCTGTATCACTTTTCTTGCTGAGGATTTCTTTGGCTATTCTGTACCTCTAATGTTTCCAAATGACTTGCTTTTTCAAGACTTGCCTTTTCTATTTCTATGAAGAAAGTCATCAGAACCTTAATAGGAATTGCATTAAATCTATATAGTGCTTTTGGTAGTATGGACATTTTGACAGTATTAATTCTGCCTATGAAAGAACATAGATCTTTCCATATTCTAAGGTATTCTTCAATTTCTCTCTTTAGAGTTCTGTAGTTTTCATTGTAGAGGTCTTTTACTGTTAGGGTCTGTAAACAAGTCAGGATAGTGCCTGGCATTTTGCCAGAGGGAGTGGTTTGTGAAATAACGCCAGCAAGCCATTAAGTGTGGAGATTCCTTATTGGTTGACTGCTGTATCTAGTTTATGTTAATTAAGATAAGCTGTGTGGAATGTATATATTTATGAGTTCTAGAAGTTTTCTAGTGAAAGTTTTTGGATCTTCTAAATATATAATCATGTCATTGGCAAACAGTAATAATTTGAGCTCTTCTTTTCCTATTTGTATCCTTTAATTTCTTTCTTATAATTGCTCTGGCTAGAATTTCAAGGACTATGTTGCATAGAAGTGGTGAAAGAGGGCATCCCTGTCTTATTCCAGCTTTCAATTTTTCTCCATTTAGAATGATGTTGGCCTTGAGTTTAGCATATAAAACTGTCACAATGTTGAGATAAGTTCCGACTATCACTAGTTTTTCTAGTGTTTTATTCATGAATGGATGCTGTATTTTGTCAAATGCTTTTTCTGCATCTGTTGAGATAATTATGTGACTCTTGACCTTAAGTCTATTGATGTGACGAATTACATTTATTGATTTCTGTATGTTGAACCAGCCTTGCATCCCTGGGATGGACTCCACTTGATCACGGTGCACTGTTTTTAATGTTTTTGTATGCAATTTGTCAGTATTTTATTAAGAATTTTTGCATGTATGTTCATCAGGGATATTGGTCTGAAGTTTTCTTTGATGTGTCTTTGTCTGGTTTTCGTATCAGGGTGATACTAGCTTCATAGAATGAGTTTGAAAGGGTTCTCCCCCTTTTCTCTTTCATGGAATAATTTGAGGAGGATTTGTATTAGTTCTTCTTTGAAGGTCTTATAGAATCCATCTAATCCTGGGATTTCCTTTATTGATAGGCTTTTGACAGCATCTTCTATTTCATTCTTGAAATTGATTTGTTTAAATTTTCTACGTCTTCCTGATTCCATTTCGGTAGGTTCTATGCCTCTAGATATTTGTTTATGTCTTCAATATTTTCTATTCTACTGGAGTATAAATTTTCAAAATAGCTTCTCATTATTATCTGATTTCAGTAGTCTCCATTGTGATATTTCCTTTTTCATTGCAAAATTTTTGGAATTTGAGTTTTCTCTCTTTCTCTTTGTTAGTGTGGCTAGGAATTTATGAATTTATTTATTTCAAAGAACCAACTTTTTGTCTCATTGATCTTTTGATTGTTTGTTTCAATTTCATCAATTTAGGCTCTGGTTTTAACTATTTTTCTGTCTTCTGCTTTTGATGTTGATTTGTTTTTCTTCTTCTAGGGCTTTTAGATGTAATGTTAGGTTATTTGGCGGCTTTCTATTATTTTAATGAATGAGCTCAATGCAATGAACTTTCTTCTCAGAACCGCCTTCAAAATCTCAGAGATTTTCACAAGTTGTACTGCTGTTAATATTTACCTCTAAGTATTTTTTAAAATTCATCCCTATTTCTGCTTTCCATTGATCATTAATAGTGTTTTATTTGGTCTCCAGGTGTTAGAGATGCTTCTATTTTTTAATTTATCATTGATTTTTAATTTCATTCCATTTTGTCCTGATACAATGAAAGGTATTATCTCTCTCTCTCTCTCTCTCTTTTTTTGTATTTGCTGAGTTGTTTTGTGGCCTAATATATGGTCTACCTTAGAGAAAGATCTGTGTTACTGATAAGAAAGTTTATTCAGTCATTCATGGATGAAATATTCTATATATGTCTGTTAAGTCTAAATTATTAATTATACTTTTTAGTTCTATAGCTTCTTCATTTAGTTTTTGTTTGATGAGGCATGTTAAAGTCACCCAGTATTATCGTGTTGTAGTTTATTTGATTCTTAACATTGAGAAGGGTTTGTTTGATATATGTATATCTTCCATTGTTTGGGGCATAAATATTTACAATTGTTATGTTTTGTTGATGTATAATTCCCTTAAGCAGTATGAAACCCCATTGAATTTAACTGCTGCAATAAAGACTCTGTTTACATGCAGTCAAACATAATTCCTAATCAATGTACACCAACGAAAAGAACAATTAATATTTTGCAAAAGCTTTACAAGATATAATTGTTGAAAGTCCCTCAGGTATATTCTCATAATTTTTAAAAATAAAACAGGAGAGGAAATGGGGAAGTATATATTACTTTACAGAGTGAGCACAGTGGACAGATTAAATTGTGAAATATCATACAATACATAGGAAACATAAATGGACTACATACAGATTGAGAAAACTGAAGACTCTATTGGTATTTTAAGACATTTATTACATTCTTCATGTATAGGAGAATACTAATGTTCTTTTAGTCAAGAGCCTGGAACTTTTCCATCTTAAATATAAGATTTCATCCAACTAAGGTAATTAAGGGAATGAATTTTGGAGCTAGATCTAGAATACGCCCCCCTCCTTCTAGGTAATAGTCACCTGGGTTACTAACAAATATGCCAGTCGTCCTTACTGGTAAATGATCAGATTGCATTAATCACCTTTTAGAAGTTAGGCATTGCCTAATGAAATGTGAACAAAATTAATGTGTGTCACCTCTGGCCAGAAGTGTTAAAAGTGGTGTAGGATTCACCATGTTTCCTGCATCTTCCTTGATGAAAATGGAATGATGTATCTAGATATTTTCTCCATCAATCCATGTTCCCCACTGACTGCAATGAGCAGAGGTCCTATAGTCAACACCACTGGACAAAAAGCATCAAACAGGCTGTTGTCAAGTGATGCCATTTTAAGTCACTGCAGTCTGATCTAGACTGATCACTATCACTAGGTATGTATTTTAAGTTATATAACATCTGTCTCATTTTTTTCATCTCTAAAATGAAAAAATAATATCCATCTCACAAGGCTTTTATCATAGTACTGAGATGATACAAAGCATTGTGCATACTGATAATAAATGATAACATTTTTATATAAAAAGATCATCATATCTGAGGCAATATAAGAGTCTGATTGATTTAGAGGAACAAAGAAAATCCTCTACTTAAAAATAATTTAATTTCTAAATGTTTATTTGGGGAAACCAGTGCTTTATAAATCTTTTTGCCTATATATGCAGAGACTATTTTTAAGGGACCATTACCACCAGCTTCAAAGCTTTTTTCACATTTCCTTTTGAAAGTTCAGAAGGTAAAAATTAATAAGTAAAAGAAATCCTGCAATGAAAAAAAATCATTAAGCACAATCCCCTAAGCCCAGGTAAGTAATACAGCAGATGAATAAAATACACCAAATTTTAGTTTGAAAATTCTTTTATCAATCTACAGGTAAGATTCAGAGGGACAAGAAAGGGTAAAAGGTTTAACTCTTGACTGCCTATGTTGACAACTGTGGCAATTAACAAACATTATGTCACTCAGTTCTCAAAATACTGTGATGTAAACATACACACACACAAACATACACATTATAGGTAGGAAACAAGCACAAAGATTAAGTGAACTGCTCACTGAAGTGGTAATACTAAGTGATGAAGATTTAAATCAAACCTACTTTAAAGCCCAAAGTCAAGCTACTTTTGGGAGCTATATTTTCAAGTCATGCTACTTCTACATGCTTGAAAACTGCTTTAGAATAAAGGAAGAAGAATCAAAAGACTAATAAAGCTATTCCATGCTGAGTTCTCAATTTTGAGGGGTCTTATGGCAACAGAATAAAACTATGAAAATTTATCACTCTTTCCCATCATCTTAAGGTTTTATTAAAATGTCCCTAATTAAAAATTATTGAGCAAAAATGTATTTCATATGTAGAGTATATGGGAGGATGTGTGTAGGACATATGCAAATATCCTTGGGGTCCTGAAACCAATACCCCATAGGTATATGGGGACAACTGTCAAAACAAGCATATCTAAAGTAGAATTTCTGTGTTTTGACAAAAGTAAAACTCCTGAAATACACATTGTTATCAAGATAAAAATCAGATCCATCACCTTAGAAAGTTCCCTCTGGCCCTCACTCAATTCTCACACTCCTGGAGAAGCATGCACTATACAAATTTCTATCAGATTAGTATGACTGATTTCAAAGGTTCATATAAATGAAATCATGCAATTTGTGCTTTTGTGAATCTAGCTTTTTATCTTCAATACAGTGTTTTTCAGAGTTAACAGCATTGTTCTATTTTTCAGTATTTTATATGATAAAGTTGTGCGTCTATTCTGCTGTTTAGATATCTGTATTGTCTCCACTCTATCTATTATACAAACTATGAAAACTTTTATAAAAATTTGTGATTAAAAGCTATCATTTCTCTTAGTATTCTATTCTCCGTGAATAGAACTGCTGACTTGCAGAGTAGATACGTGTTTAACTTCACAAGAAATTGCCACATAGCTGTTGATTCCACTGCATACAACTCCCTGCAATGTATGAAAGTTTCTGTTGTTCCATAATGCCAATATTCGGCATATTCAACACTTTTTATCTATTGAGTACAGTAAAATATAATTGTAATACTATTGTTTGAATTTATTTTTCCCTTATAACTTACAATGTAAAGAAAAATTTACATGTTAAAAAATGTATTTCATAGCTTTCCTCTCCAGGAAGGGAGGAAAACACCTGTGTTCAGAGCATACTATAATTTTTTTCTGCACCTACATTTAGAACAGACAGGCTAATTTTTTAGTGAAATTGATTTTAAGAGCTGGACTTAGAGTTCCTCCACCTAATAAAGTGGCTTTTACTATAAATTGGGGGTCAATTTTTGCCATCTGTAATAATAAGCAACTTGAAATCTTTCCTTGTACATCTCTTCTGCTCATGCTGACACCAACCATATTATCAACCCCCACAAAATCACAGGTGATTGTCAAACCTTGTTTTTCTGCTCCTGGCCATATAGTACAATTACTCTTGGAGACCAAAGTAAGCAAAATGAAGGGCTCCAGAACCTTGGTTTACTATGGGATTTCATGTTAAATTTAATCCACAGATAGTTACAAAAACTGAAGAGATCAAAAAAATTATCCACATTCTGTATCTTAAACTTTGGTTGTTCTTAGATATTATATTAAGAACATAAGATATTTTCCAAGTTTCAAGTTGTATGATAAAGTTCTGTTTTTTGTTGTTTTTTTGCTTTTAAGATATCATATCACAAAGCACATCTAACTTAGCAAGAGTCAAAGTCAGCTTTTGGCTTATATCATCAATGAATGCTTTTAATGACATCAAACAGTCAAAGTGGTAAAATGTTGAAAATAATGATATGTGTTGAAGAAAAAACCCTGAAACAATATCAAGAAAGTTGTTCTAAATATATAGCATCAATTTTTGATAAAGTTCCTTCTCAATTTTGAAACAACTCATTGTGGACCAGAATCGAGAATATTTGTAAAATAGAATGTGAAACATTCTTGACTAATGGCTTTGTTGCCATTATGGTAGACTAATTAATACCAGATATTATACCTATAAAACTGGGAAGGGGAACAGCAGCAGCAGCATTTGTAGCAATAATACAACCCCTATCCCTAATCCTAACCTTGTTTTAACCGTATCTACTATTAGTATAAATACCATCATTACCAACAAAGAAGTTTCCAGTTAAGATTGCAGTAAAGATCCAATTTCAACTGTAGGAAAAGGAGAAGAAACTTCATAGAAGGCTGTTTCTAGGCTCAAAAGGAGCCTAGAAGGAGAGGGAAAATCAAGTTTTAAGTCTACATTCAAAGAATATTTTATTTTTCTAAAGATTTGAACTTTTAACAAGATTTTGGTTTGATATCTGAGCCTAGAATTTTACATTGACAAAAAGGGAAATACAGACATTACACAGAAAGCAACTTTAAAAAGTAGCACTAGGTTACGTCTTTCTGTAAAGATATCTAAAAAGGTGTGTGTTGGCTTTGTTGTTGTTTTTTGTTTGTTTGCTTGTTTTTTACAAGGATACAAAGTACAAAAAGATGATGCTGAATAAATGAAAGAGAAAAACAAGTGCAAGGGAATATAAAGTGCTAGGTGATGGTTGGGAAGTAGGTAATAAAGTTAAAGAAAAGGCAGAAAAGTCTGAGAACACTCCCTAGTCAAGTATCCTTGGTGAATTTTTTTTTTCTCAAAGGAAAATAAAATTGCCTAGATCCCAAACAAAGACTACTCACACATATGCACACCCCCAAAAAAGCCCACTAATGAAAGCCTGCTTCTTTCAAAAGAAGGAAAGTCTCCAACGTTTGACATTTTTTATAGTTTAGGATCGGTTAGAGAAAAAGGCAATTCAGTGCATGCTTCTAGCACTCTTTAAATACTCCTTACTCTTGAGACACTGTTGTTCTCTTTAGGATTAATATCTTGGTAACTAATCCAGTTACTCTGAGCCAAGCTTTTATCCATTATTGAAATTTCCTTCATAGCTGATGTAAATCTTACAGTAGTAACTATAGTGTATAAAGAGGGAGAAAGAGTACCTTAGCATGCCTGTGTCATGGTGTATGATGGAGGGGGAGCGTGTAGCAGGAGGAGTTATAAACATTATCCTCTGACTTTTTTTCTTCAGTTATAATTATTAAGATATTTCAATTATTAAAAACCCTAATAACTTAAGTTTTACTTACATATATTTTTCTTTTACTATAAATGCAAAATTTCTTACATAATCTAAAATATTGAGATGTTAATAAGCTCATTGAAACATTATTCTTTGCTGATGATTATTATTTATATGTGCAATTTCAGACTTTAATGGAAATTAAACAGAATGATGATTATAGGTTATATCCTTTTCATATTCTGTAGGTGTTTCTCTTTTTTAAAAAAAAAAGTATCATTTTTAAACTTGAAGCAAGTATAATAAGATAAAGAGGATGTTAGCATCTCTCTTCAAGTAAAGGCACCAGTACAAAAAATAATGATGTTGCTACAGAAAGTTATTTTAATTAAAGAAAAAAGTCGAACACAAAAGAATACAAACTACTAAGAAAAAAAGAAATAGAAAATACTAAAGAAAAATCTAGCTAAAAAGCTATTTAATGTTGTGCTACTTAAATGCAAGTTAGCATATTACAAATGTTGTTTGCACAGTTAAGTATGAATATTTAAATAATGTAATCTGGAATACTAACACAGAAAAACACCAGAGGGGGAAAGAGGGCTATAAAAGTACATAAATTCCTATCACAGATACATTCAATTTGTCAAATTGAGCAAATTAAACATCTAAATTTTTAAAATAAAATATAACTGAACTCCTACTTTCAAAAACTATGACTTTTCTCATACCTCCTGTATGTGATTATTCTTCTCCAAGATGGAAAGAGCAACAGCAGCACATTCCAGTGTAGAAAGGCATCTATTGGTTGGCTGCATCCGAATGACATACTGACTGGAAATGTTCGTTTTTAACTGCACCTAAAATCAAAACAAAATAACGAAATGAAATTTTGGTCTTAAATTTAAAACTATAAAGTTTGTGCTTTAAATATTAATTACTTTCCATCTAAAATTGCTAGTAGTTTAGAAATAACTGAATGTATCGATTATTTCATATATAATATTCTTTTCTACTTGTCACTGTTAAATAGTAGAAGGAAGATGATGGTTACACATTTATCTGACAAAGATGATACATGTAAAATATATACAAAGTCCTACATATCCAAAATACAGACTAATAACTCCCTCTCAGTGGGGAAAAAAGTATACACTTCATGAAGACAGATATAAGAAAGGTACACGAGTATATGAAAAAGAGCTCAAATGATCTAATGTAAATTAAAACCACAGTGGAATAACATTTCACACTCATTAGAATAGTTACAATAAAATAAATAAAGATATACAGCAAATTAAACTCTCACAGACTGTAGAATTTAAAATGATATTACTTCACAATTTTTTAAAATCATGCTTTATCCCCATTATTTCTTAGTATAAAGTGTTATTTAAAGTGTCATAGGTATACCTGTGTAGATGTGTGTATACAGATATACACAAATACACACAAGTATATGTAATCCTCTCTTAGGTAAGAAATAGTATGCTATACATACTTTATATATACATTTCTCCATGGATATATTATTTTATCTGAAACCTGAAGATAGAGTCAGACATGAAAAACATCATCAGAAAACCAATAGTCAACACTTGGGATTTTTGTCTCCTATTTTAAGTAAATAAAATTCAAACAATCTTATAAAGTCACATTCCTAGCCCACATTCTAAACAGAATCACATGTTAGGATATGCAGATAGATGATAATTTCAATTTTTACTTCTTCAGGTGTTCTCTCTCGTTTTGTTAGTATTATCAAAGTAGTATGAGATAACTTCAAATCCATGACATCTTATCCTTCAATTCCTTCCCTCTTCTGTGTCTTATGCAGTCCCTCATAATGAGAAATATAATTCTTCTAGTTTGGCTCTTTGTTTAAAACAATTTTTCTCTATGGCTTTTATTTTTCAGAAAGGGAACAGGAAAGAGTGGGATACTATGGCTGCAGCTTAATGGACACTATGAAAATATATTTGATTTTGGAATACATACTTTATAAGCTGACTAATAATATTTGGAGTATGATTATATTAAAATTAATTTGTATTTCTCCAAATGGAAAGATGTGAAGGAGATTCAGGGAAAGGAAGGATAAAAATGGTTAAGAAATATATACAGTGATAAAAGAAAGCCTATGATTAAATAACTGCAAGAATATTCACAATGTTGATTAACTGTAATTATTAACAGTTTTAATAATTCATCAAAGATGAACAGAGAATAGCCAACTACTGCTTTTAATACTTAATCCCCAAGTTTTCCTTGGATGAATTTATAATAGACATCCTATTATCACAAAATAATTGGGACACAGGCAAAATTCAGTCAATTTTACTTACTGGAATGAAATTTACTTTTTAAAAGACATTTGTTATTACAGGGAGTAGTTTTATTTCCTATTGTAAGAAAATTCAGAATTTGAAATTTCATATGTTAAAAGACTTCAGGGCTGGGGTTGTGGCTCAGTGGGATAGCATTCACCTCGCAGGTGCAAGGCCCTGGGTTCAATCCTCAGCACCACATAAAAATAAAATAAAGGTATTGGGTCAAACTACAACTAAAAGATAAATATTTTAAAAAGTTAAAAAAAAATACTTCAGAATATCCTTCGCAAATCATCTTTCCAGGAATTAAAACTAAAAGACCAGATAGCTAATCTGTATCATAGTGTTGACATACATGTTATTAGATGATAGCATGTTAAATGTGGTCTCATAGCTTCTCCTTTCATGTTTTTGTGCTATTCCATCTTCATCACATACTCTATTCAATTAACAAATGAACAAGAGGAGAAAGAAGTGGATAAACTTTTAGGCAAATCCCAGTAGCTCAGTGACAGTGCACACCCTGCATTCTATCTCAAGCACTACTTTAAAAGAAACAGGGGTGAGGAGAATTAGCATAGACAAAAGCAGGATACATAGAAAGTGGGCTTGTTGAAAAATCATGATAATTTTATCGAACCTGACAATAACAAATCAATCTCACCCATGTCATTAGTTTCTTAGTTTCCCTTACCTCCTCCTCACCTATAAAATCAAATAGCTAGATGTGATGGTGTCAATTCTGACAGCTGAATTTATCTTGTAGGTATGAATCCTAAGATTAAATACAGACAGAGGTAGATATATTTGCAAGTTTTGAAGTCATGCTGACTCAAAGAATGCCTCAGTAATTTTCTCTTTTTTTAAATATTTATTTATTTTTTAGTTTTCGGCGGACACAACGTCTTTCTTTGTATGTGGTGCTGAGGATCCAACTCGGCCACACACATGCCAGGCGAGCATGCTACCGCTTGAGTCACATCCCCAGCCCCTAATTTTCTCTTTTTGAAACCTGGTTCTCTATGATATAAGCTGAATACTCCTAATGAGAAACAGGAAAATCATTGGTTGGTTCAAATTCTATTGGTATACTTTGTGGGCTTATAATAAAGTTTTCATTTTAGAAACTTAAGCTTCAGACCTTTTCCATTGATTCTCTGAATCAGCTAAAAGTTCAATTTCTAGAAATTCTTTTGTTGTTATAATACCTTCCTTTTTTCTCTTCCATTACATTAGATAAATTTTTGGGAGACTAAGGCTGGAGGATTGCAAGTTAAAAGCTAGCTGCAGCAATTAGGAAGGCCCTAGCCTGTTTAAAAATATAAAATAAAAAGGGCTGAAGAGGTAGCTCACTGGTTCAGCACCTCCAGGTTCAAAAAAAAAAAATACCAGATAATAGTATGGATGACTATGATTGCTGTTCAGGTGCCTTTTAAAAAATGCTTTTACAAATTTCTCCTTCCTATTTATACATTTAGCTCTTTTTGTTACAAGTGATTTTTGCCGTTAAAAGTTTAAATAACATACACACTCAGTGGTTTAGTAGTGACCTTTAGGACTAAAACAAATATTCAAGGAAATAACAGGTTGTGGAATATGTTTGCATATTATTAAAAATTTTTAAAAATAACTTATTGCTATAAACAATAATTAATTCTTTTGTTGGGCAAAACTAACAAAGACCTTAAAATTTAAATTAGAATTTTAATGCAAGTCCTGATAACACTGCATTTTAATAATCTGATGGTAATCACTTTTTCTCTATAATCAGGCTATCTTAAGTCAAGTTCATTACTATTCAAAACTATTGTGTGTCTCAATTATTAAGACTTTCTAATCACTTGATCAAATTACTTACAGGTTTCTAGGAAAATCAACCTATTTTCCATGCCGTCTGAAACAATTCTAGACTAGAACAGGCTTAAACAAACTTCTTTTTAGTAACATCCTGAAGACTTACCATTGAGAGACACATATAAAAACCTCCTTTCTGTAGCAGACTTATTTCTATGATCTTTCCCAGGCTAAATTCATTATCTGAGTTCATGAGCTGCCCCTTGATAGAGAAGCACTAAACTTTTTCTTCTAGCCCCAATCCCTCAATTCATTTCACTCTTTTCATTCCCTTGATTTAGTTCAACTATATGACTTAATAGTGGTAAAAGTCCAGCTTTGGCATCAGACAGATGCCAGATCTAACACAGATTTAGTCATTTATGTATAAGGTTTCATGCAGTTATAAATAATAAATAATAAATTACTTCATTTAATTCTCATAAAGACCCTATGAAGTAGGTACGTTCATTATCTTCACTTTATAGAAAAGGAAACCAAAGCAGAGAGACATGAAGTAACATGCTCAAGTAACATGTTCCAAAATTAGTCATGTCAGAGCAGAAACAGAGGCTTATTCAAGAGCCTGAGTGAAACCACCAGGTTAATATCTTAAGTGGATAAATTTGTAGGCAAATCCCAGTATAGTAAACAAATAAAAACAAAGCTTTTCTATTGGAAAACAAGGCTGGTGTACCCTGAAGAATACCCTGTAGAATCTTCTGAACTTAATCATTTTTTTAAATGATAAGGAGGGAAGGGTCTTTTACACAAGTATAAAAGTTACTTGCAAATATCAGTGTCTCTGCCTTGCTCCAGTTCTGACATACTACAAAGCCTGTCTCTGCCTTACTCCAGCTCTGACCTATTATAAAGCCTGCAAAGTTTTTACAAAAAGTAGAAATTCTAGGAATTAACACGGAAACTCAGAAAATATGATAAAAATAAAGTTCAAAGGGGCATCAGTTGTAGATAAAATGAAAATATCAGTGGTACTCCTCAAACACATTATCACTTAAATTATTTACTTTTCTAGGCTTGTTTGAAAATCTACAATTCACAACAGTTTATATAAGAAAGCCTGTGTCCAAAATTTTATGTGTATATGTGTATTTGTAGAATATGTTTGATTTAAAATTTAGCTCTTTTCTACAGAATTTTTCATGCTATCACATCAATAAGAACATTATATGTTTCTTTTGATGTTAAAAACACAAATATATAGTTGAAAAGTCTAAACATTAAGCACTTAAAATTCTTCAGTTTCAGCAATCTAAATACTAATACAAAAATAAGATTTTGTTTACTGAGTGACAGCCAAACATCATGATTACTGGATTTTCCTCTTAAGAATAATATTTTATCTTCACAGTCTTCCACTAAACTCCAATATACCTCGTATCTGAAGACCCTAGGAACTATCGGTATGAGAATATATTCAAAGGAAAAACATCCACATAGATTTGTAAGATCACAGGACTGAACATAATCTAGAAATTAAATAATCCAGAGGGGCTCGGGTTTTGGCTCAGTGGTACAGCACTTACCTAGCATGTGTGAGGCACTAGGTTCAATCTTTACCACCAAATAAAAATAAATAAATTAGCTAGGCATAGTGGCATATGCTTATAATCAATCCCACAACTCAGGAAGCTGAGGAAGGAGGATGCAAGTTCAAAGCCAGTCTTAGCAAAAGTAAGGCACTAAGCAACTCAATAAGAACCAGTCTCTAAATAAAATTCAAAATTGGGCTGGGAATGGCTCAGTGGTTGAGTACCCCTGAGTTCAATCCCAGTATAAATAAATAAATAGAAAAAAAATAATCCAGCTTCTTCTGCTAGATATGATTATTCTTTAAAAAAAAATTGTATTCACACAATTAAAAGTTTTAGCAGGGCACAGTGGTACTTGCCAATAATCCCAGCAACTCAGGAGGCTGAGGCAGAAGGATCACAAGTTTGAGATTAGCCTTAGCAATTTAGCAAGGCCCTCAGCAAATAGTGAGACCTGGTCTTAAAATTAAAAAATTTAAAAAGAGGGCTGGGGATGTGGCTCAACAGTAAGCACCACCAACTTCAAACCCCAGTACCCCCAAAAAACAAGTTGGGGTATTTGTTTATTTTTTTCATAATATTGAAATATAGGGGTGGAAATGCAGCTCAATGTGTAAAGCACTTGCCTAGCATGTACAAGGCCCTGGGCTTGATTTCCAGCACTGCAAAAAAATAAATATATATTAATGAAGTTCCCATAATAACCTAAAACTAAATTTTATTTAGATTCAAATCTTCTTCTTGATCTACCAGCATGCCAATGTAATAGCCAATTTAAAATGTCTTACAAGTCAAACATTTTCACCCAAAGAAAAACTTCATTTAACAATTAGCAGCTCTATCAGTTTCAAAAACTGTCATGGCATCATTAACAGCTTCTGAAAAAATGAATTGTAAATTAGCCTAAGTGTGAAATACAACATTAAACAATTACATCAGAAGTTCATGTGCCAAATACAACTTTTATTTAAAATTTACTCTGAGTTAAATTGTATGCAATTTCATTTGGCTGAAAGCATCTGTCTCTTCTATAACTTTGAACAAAATTTACATGCATGAATTTGGAGGCAGAAAAGCACAGCAACTAAGAGCATGAGCTCTGAAGTTAGACACACTAAGTTTAAACTGACAAAATAATTGTGGATTAACAGTTATTAACAAATACAAAAATAAGACTTTGTTAAATTAACAACCTTAAAACATTAACAACCTTAAAGGGTGATTACATCTTAAAAAGCTATCACAAATGAAATGTTCAGCAATGTCTGGCACAAGCATTCAATACTGGCCAGGTGGTTGATGAGGAAGGTACTGCTGCTGATGATGTTAAGGAGGAAGATGGTAATGGTGATGGTGATTCCCAGTGCTACCTTTGCAATCCAATGAATAAATGTAAAGTAATTCAGCTCTACTATAGAATGCCTGGGGAGATGGTCTAGTCAAGAGTGCAGTCAAAGGTGACCCAGGACTCAGGACACCCTGAAGAACATTAACTTTTAAATAAAGATGGAAAAGGGAAAGCTATAAATACATAGAGAAATGGCAATGTAAGAAGCAGGCAAAAGAAACAGAAGAGAGAGGTTTTACTGAAAGAGGGGAAAGGATTATTCTGCCAGATTAACATCACTAGAGTAAAAGTTTGGGCTAGGGATATAGTTCAATGGTAGAGTGCTTGATTAACGTATTCAAGGTTCTGTATACTTAAATTAATTAACATATACACACATATATACACACATATATATGGAATATTTTCATTAAAGATATATTTAGAGACAAAGAAAAATTTAGATTTTTATTATTTTTTAAAATTTTATTTATTTTTTCATTTTCTTTATTGATGGACCTTTATTTTTAATTTGGATATGGTGCTCATACATTTGAGGCAAGCGCTCTATCACTGAGCCACAACCCCAGCCCCTAGATTTTTATTCTTTTACTCTTTAAGTACAAGGTATGAGCACCACTAAAATTTTCAATAATTGGGCTGAGGTTGTGGCTCAGTGGTGGAGTGACTTCTGGGCACATGTGAGGCACGGGGTTCGATCCTCAGAACCACATAAAAATAAATAAATAAAATAAAGGTATTATGTCCATCTACAACTAAAAAATATTTTTAAAAAATTCTTTAAAACAATTTGCAATGATTACCAAAATAAATAGATTGTATATCTTTCAATCATTTCTTTAAAACATCCCCAAACAACACTATATAAACATAAAAGGCAGACTAAGAATTAACAATAATTTTGAAAATCACTTTTTACGTGAAATTTATTTCTTAGATGACTGATTAAAAGTTTGTCTTATCTATCCATTGTTTTCAATGCATTATCTTGTATTCCTCTACCTCTACACATTTAAATATGCTTGATTTTATGATAATAAAAGTAGCAGAGAGACATAAGAAAGTGTTGATTAGCAACAGGTTGCCATGTTTCTTTGAACAACACAGCACAGAACACATAGAGAAGACACCGTTGTTTATAATCTTTAAAAAAAGAAAATTATAAAATGAAAAGCATCAAAACTTTTAAGACTGTGCTTATTGATAACAAATAGTTTGACTTCATTTACAACTGAACCAAGTATGTAAAATTGCAAAAGCCTTCATGTCTTTCTCAATAATTACACCCTATATTTTTCTAATAAATTTTACTGTATACACTTGAAGTATTCAATATGCTATTATGAGACACAGAGAGAAATGAACATATTCATCATTTCAGTTACTCTTTTTTGTTTTTGTTTTGTTTTTGTGGCAAAAGCAGATAAAATCTACGCAACATGAATTCCACATACAGTACAATTTGTGGTCTTCATATTGTATCTTAGATTTCTGGAATTTCTAGAATTACATATCTGCCTCTTGGTTTACTCTTACCTACATCTGCCAAATTCCTACTCCCCCACCCCAACCTGAATAAAACAATTTAATTCTCTACCTATATACTTAATATTTTAAAGATTCCACAGATCTGTGAGATCACATAATACTTTTCTTTCTATGTCTGGCTTCTTTTACTTTGCATAATATCCTCCAGACTAATTCATGTTATGGGAAATGGCAAAATTGTGTACTTTTCTCAGCTGAATAATATTCCATTGTATGTGCATACCACTGTTTCTTTATGCCTTTGACTGCTGACAGACACTTGGGTTGTTTCCATATTTTGTATGATGTAACAAACATGGGACTGCAGATATTTTGATGATGTGGTGATTCATTTCCTTTGGACATGGGAAATGACCCATAAATGGGATTGCGCGGACATTTGTGATTTTATTCTTAATTTATTAAGAAACTTCAATACTGCTTACCATGATGGCAGCACCAATCTAAACTCACACCAATGGTTTGTTATTTACTAAACATTTTTATAGAAAACATAAATAAAAGGAAACATATACAATATTCATGGAATAAAACATGAATATTGTATACAATATTATAGTGTCTTGAAATTTGCTCTACTAGTTAATGGAAGCTCAATAAGAATCTCAAAAAATATTTTTTCAGAATTTTATAAAGCTGATTCTGAAATTATGTTAATGAAAAGTACAAAAATATCAAGATAACCTTGAAGAAAAACAGTAGAATTTTTCCTACCAGTTGGACTTATTATAAAGCAACTAAGTAAGATACCATGGAACTTGTACAGTTAGAATAGCATATAAAGCACAGAAATAAATTTTCACATATATGCACAAATGATGAATGATGGAGATAACACTTTTCAGTGGCCTTTTCAGTAAGTGCTGAAACAACTGGGCAGCAATACAAAGGGGAGTGTGAAACTGTACTTGGCTCATACCAAACAAAAAACTCAGTTGTGAGTAGATTAAAGACAAATATAAAACTGAAACTTTGGAGATCCAACATGGCGGTGGGCACGGAGAGATCAAGTCTCTGACCTCTTCAGCTGCGCGGGCATAGGGAGTCATAAACTGTCTAAATGCTGTTTTCCCAGGATCACTAAGTAATGCTGAGCTGACATGGATCTGGGGCGAACAGGCTGGGCCTCTCAGAACACACACCAAGCCCAGATCGGCTGCATTCAAGCTCCCGTTTGCCAGCTTCTAGCAGCCAAACTGCTGTGACTCAGCACTAATGATACCGCTGAAACAACTGGTCAGCCCTTCTGAACTTATGGAGGTAAATGCCAACCGAGCCTTCATAGGCAGTGGCCACAGGATTGAAACGGGGCTTGGGAGAGACAGTCAGGACCCACCGTTGCATTGGTCACCCGGCAAAGGGAACGAACGGTCACCATTTGCATAGGATACCACCATGGCAGAGAACTGACGTCACCAGAATGCGGCGGAGGAGATAACTTCATTTAAACCAGCAGTGACAGCATCAAATAAATTTATAGGAGTAAACAGTAACTCAGCAGTCAAACAGAACAAGAAGTAACATGAGCAGCATGAAAAAGCAAGGAAGAAAAGGAGTACAAACAATGCAGGACAGCCTAAATATTCAGGAGGACCTAGAGCCATCAGAAAAATGGTCATATAAGGAACTCAAGGAATACCTTAGACAGATGGAATGGAACCTTAAAGAGGATACGAGACAGCAAATTCAAACAGTGAAAGAACACATTGAAAATGAATTACATAAACAAATAAAAGAAGAAGTTAAGCATCTTTATCAGGAGATAGAGATTATTAAAAAATCAAACAATAATTCTAGAAATGAAGGAAACTATAAACCAAATTAAAAACTCAAATGGGAGTATCACTAACAGAGTGGAGCAAGTAGAAGCCAGAACATCAGATAATGAAGACAAAATATATCATCTTGAAAAGAGTCTAGCCAACTCAGAAAGGCTGGTAAAAAATCATTAGAAAAACATCCAAGAGATATGGGATAACATAAAATACCAAACTTAAGGTTCATCAGGATATAGGAAGGTATAGAGATTCAAACCAAGGGAAGGAGTAACCTGCTGAATGAAATAATTACAGAAAACTTTCCAGAAATAAAAAAGGAAATGGATATACAAATTGTAGATGCATACAGGACACCGAGCACACAAAATCACAGCAGACCAACGCCAAGACATATTGTTATGAAGATATCCAAGATACAGAACAAAGAGAAAATATTAAAAGCTACAAGAGAAAGGAGAAAGATTACATTCAGAGGTAAACCAATAAGGTTAACAACGGATTTTTCATCACAGACGCTGAAAGCAAGAAGATCCTGGAACAACGTATTTCAAACACTGAAAGACAATGGATGCCAACCAAGAATTCTGTATCCAGCAAAATTAAGCTTCAGGTACAACAACGAAATAAAAATATTTCATGATAAACAAAAGCTAAAAGAATTTGCAGCCAGAAAACCAGCATTGCAAAGCGTCTTGAGCAAAACACTACACGAGGAAGAAATGATAAACAATAACCAAAACCACCAGTGGGAAGTGCCTCGGTAAAGACAGAGGGCAGGGGGGAAAGCTAATCATGGAAAAACAAACTAAATTTAACAAAAAGATAAATAATCAAACATGGCTGGAAGCACAAACCATATATCAATAGTAACTTTAAACGTTAATGGCTTAAACTCTCCAATAAAGCAACATAAGCTGGTAACATGGATTAAAAAAACAAATCCAACATTATGCTGCCTCCAGGAGATACATCTGATTGGAAAAGACATACACAGGCTGAAGGTGAAAGGTTGGGAAAAAATATACCACGCACACGGTCCTCGTAAGCAAGCAGGGGTGGCCATTCTCATAGCGAATAAAATCGACTTCAAGATTAAGTTAATCAAAAGGGATAAGGAAGGACATTATATACTGTTAAAAGGAACCATTCACCAACAAGACATAACAATTATCAATATTTATGCACCAAATAATGGTGCTTCGATGTTCATAAAACAAATTCTCCTCAAGTTCAAGAATCAAATAGACCACAACACAATAATTATGGGTGACTTCAACACACCTCTCGCACCATTGGACAGATCCTCCAAACAAAAGTTGAATAAAGAAACTATAGAACTCAATACCACAATCAATAACCTACACTTAACTGACATATATAGAATATATCAACCATCATCAAGTGGATATACTTTTTTCTCAGCAACACATGGATCCTTCTCAAAAATAGACCATATATTATGCCACAGGGCAACCCTCAGTAAATATAAAGGGGTGGAGATAATACCATGCATTTTATCTGATCATAATGGAATGAAACTGGAAATAAATGATAAAAGAAGGAAGGAAAAATCCTACATCACATGGAAAATGAACAATATGTTACTGAATGATCAATGGGTTACAGAAGACATAAAGGAGGAAATCAAAAAATTCTTAGAGATAAATGAAAATACAGACACAACATATCGGAATCTATGGGACACAATGAAAGCAGTTTTAAGAGGGAAATTCATCGCCTGGAGGTCATTCCTCAAAAAAAGGAAAAACCAACAAATAAATGAGCTCACACTTCATCTCAAAGCCCTAGAAAAGGAAGAGCAAAACAACAGCAAATGTAGCAGAAGGCAAGAAATAATTAAAATCAGAGCAGAAATCAACGAAATTGAAACAAAAGAAACTATTGAAAAAAATAACAAAACTAAAAGTTGGTTCTTTGAAAAAATAAATAAGATCGACAGACCCTTAGCCATGCTAACGAAGAGAAGAAGAGAGAGAACTCAAATTAATAACATACAGGATGAAAAAAGCAATATCACAACAGATGCTACAGAAATACAGAAGACAATTAAAAATTATTTTCAAAATCTATATTCCAATAAAATAGAAGATAGTGAAGACATCGATAAATTTCTTAAGTCATATGATTTCCCAGACTGAGTCAGGAGGATACACACAATTTAAACAGACCAATATCAATGGATGAAATTGAAGAAACCATCAAAAGACTACCAACCAAGAAAAGCCCAGGACTGAATGGGTATACAGCGGAGTTTTACAAAACCTTTAAAGAAGAATTAATACCAATACTTTTTAAGTTATTTCAGGAAATAGAAAAAGAGGGAGGTCTCACAAATTCATTCTATGAGGCCAACATCACCCTGATTCCGAAACCAAAGACACCTCAAAGAAAGAAAACTACAGACCAATATCTCTGATGAACCTAGATGCAAAAATCCTCAATAAAATTCTGGCAAATCGGATACAAAGGCACATCAAAAAAAATTGTGCACCATGATCAAGTAGGATTCATCCCTGGGATGCAAGGATGGTTCAATATACGGAAATCAATAAATATTATTCACCACATCAATCGACTTAAAGATAAGAACCATATGATCATCTCAATAGACGCAGAAAAAGCATTTGACAAAGTACAGCATTCCTTTATGTTCAAAACATTAGAAAAACTAGGGATAACAGGAACTTACCTCGACATTGTAAAAGCTATCTATGCTAAGCCTCGGGCTAGCATCATTCTGAATGGAGAAAAATTGAAGGCATTCCCTCTAAAATCTGGAACAAGACAGGGATGCCCTCTATCACCACTTCTATTCAATATAGTTCTCGAAACACTGGCCAGAGCAATTAGACAGACGAAAGAAATTAAAGGCATAAAAATAGGAAAAGAAGAACTTAAATTATCACTATTTGCAGTAGACATGATTCTATACCTAGAAGACCCAAAAGGGTCTACAAAAAACTACTAGAACTAATAAATGAATTCAGCAAAGTGGCAGGATATAAAATCAACACACATAAATCAAAGGCATTTCTGTATATCAGCGACAAAACTTCTGAAACGGAAATGAGGAAACACTCCATTCATAATGTCCGCAAAAAAAATAAAATACTTGGAGATTAACCTAACAAAAGAGGTGAAAGATTTATACAATGAAAACTACAGAACCCTAAAGAGAGAAGTAGAAGAAGATCTTAGAAGATGGAAAAATATACCCTGTTTATGGATAGGCAGAACTATCATCAAAATGGCGATATTACCAAAAGTTCTCTATAGGTTTAATGCAATGCCAATCAAAATCCCAATGCCATTTCTTGTAGAAATAGATAAAGCAATCATGAAATTCATATGGAATAATAAAAGACCCATGCCAGGGACCAAAAGGGAGTTCTCCTTCAAAGAATAGCCTGACAGTGCCAGGGACCAAAAGGGAGTTCTCCTTCAAAGAATAGCCTGACAGTTACAAGAAACAGCCCCCTAGGAGACATCTCGCCTGGGAGACACCCTGCGGCCATCCATCTCCCTGAGACATCCTGCGGCCATCTGTCTCCCTGAGACATCCTGCGCTATCTCGCCTTGTGAAGACTTCTAGCAACTGCCGATAAGAGAGCTCCCCCCATCCCCAGCCCATAAATACCCCTGTGTGAACAATAAAAGTTTGCAGCTTGATCAGAACTTTTGTCTTGCTGTCACCCTTCGTGTCTCTTGTCCCTTCATTCCTCCCCATCTAGGTTCGCTGCCCACGTTGATGTGTCCTGCCGGTCGGGGCAGACCCAGAATAGCAAAAGCAATTCTAAGCAGGAAATGTGAATCAGGCGGTATAGCAATACCAGATTTCAAACTATATTACAGAGCAATAGTAACAAAAACAGCATGGTACTGGTACCAAAACAGGCAGGTGGACCAATGGTACAGAATAGAGGACACAGAAACTAATCCACAAAGTTACAACTATCTTATATTTGATAAAGGGGCTAAAAGCATGCAATGGAGGAAGCATAGCATCTTCAACAAATGGTGCTGGGAAAACTGGAAATCCATATGCACAAAATGAAACTGAATCCCTTTCTCTCACCATGCACAAAAGTTAACTCAAAATGGATCAAGGAGCTTGATATCAAATCAGAGACTCTGCAATTGATAGAAGAAAAAGTTGGCTCCGATCTACATACTGTGGGGTCGGGCTCCAAATTCCTTAATAGGACATCCATAGCACAAGCGTTAATAACAAGAATCAACAAATGGGACTTACTTAAACTAAAAAGTTTTTTCTCAGCAAGAGAAACAATAAGAGAGGTAAATAGGGAGCCTACATCATGGGAACAAATTTTTACTCCTCACACTTCAGATAGAGCCCTAATATCCAGAGTATACAAAGAACTCAAAAAATTAGACAATAAGATAACAAATAACCCAATCAACCAATGGGCCAAGGACCTGAACAGACACTTCTCAGAGGAGGACATACAATCAATCAACAAGTACATGAAAAAATGCTCAACATCTCTAGCAGTCAGAGAAATGCAAATCAAAACCACCCTAAGATAACATCTCACTCCAGTAAGATTGGCAGCCATTATGAAGTCAAACAAAAACAAGTGCTGGGGAGGATGTGGAGAAAAGGGTACACTTGTACAGTGCTGGTGGGACTGCAAATTGGTGCGGCCAATTTGGAAAGCAGTTGGAGATTCCTGGAAAATCTGGGAATGGAACCACCATTTGACCCAGCTATTGCCCTTCTCCGACTATTCCCTGAAGACCTTAAAAGAGCATGCTACAGGGATACTGCCACATCGATGTTCATAGCAGCACAATTCACAATAGCTAGACTGTGGAACAAACCCAGATGCCCTTCAATAGATGAGTGGATAAAAAAAAAATGTGGCATTTATACACCATGGAGTATTACGCAGCACTAAAAAATGACAAAATCATGGAATTTGCAGGGAAATGGATGGCACTAGAGCAGATTATGCTTAGTGAAGATAGCCAACCCCTAAAAAACAAATACCAAATGTCTTCTTTGATATAATGAGAGCAACTAAGAACAGAGCAGGGAGGAAGAGCAAGAGGAGAAGATTAACATTAAACACAGACATGAGGTGGGAGGGAACAGGAGAGAAAAGGGAAATTGCATGGAAATGGAGGGAGACCCCCATTGTTATACAAAATTACATATAAGAGGTTGTGAGGGGAATGGGAAAATAAACAAGTAGAGAAATGAATTATAGTAGATGCGGTAGAGAGAGAAGATGGGAGGGGAGGGGAGGGGGGATAGTAGAGGATAGGAAAGGTAGCAGAATACAACAGTTACTAATAGGGCATTATGTAAAAATGTGGATGTGTAACCAACGTGATTCTGCAATCTGTATTTGGGGTAAAAATGGGAGTTCATAACCCACTTGAATCTAATGTATGAAATATGATATGTCAAGAGCTTTGTAATGTTTTGAACAACCAATTTTAAAAAAAAGAAATCTGTATAACCAACAAAGAAAATAAAATAGCATTAAAATAAAAAAAAATAAAACTGAAACTTTTAAAATATAACATAAAAAGATTATGAGGTTATTAACTTGAGATAAGAATGAATTTCTTAACAAAATAGAAAACACTAATTTATTTTTTTAAAAAAAAGATTACAATAAAGGTCAGGATATGGGAATAAGAGAACTAGTAGTGAGATGGATAGATATAACTTATGGTGGCAAAAGGAGCCTTTTAGGAATGTATAACATTTCAGCAATGTTCTTTTTCTTGACCTGTACAGTGGCTACAAGAATGTTAACTCTTTAAGTATTTCTTTCTCAACATGTATTTTTATGCAGATCTAATAACACATTTTTAGAAATTCTTATAAGCAGCTGGGAGCAGTGGTGTACACCTGTAATCTCAGGAGTTGGGGAGGCCGAGGCAGGAGGATTGCGAGTTCAAAGCCAAGCTCAACAACATATCGAGGCCTTAGGCAACTTAGTGAGACCCTGTCTCTAAAGAAAATATGAAAAGGGTTAGGAATGTGGCTCAGTGGTTAAGTACCCCTGGGTTCAATTCCCAGTACAAAAATAAAAGAAAAGAAATTCTCATAAATATTAGCTCAATAAATGTGCCTTCCAATTAGAAGTTTTTTCTACTATGCAAAACACTAAAATCAAATGCAAAGAGAAGATAATTGTCTGTAATCAGCTGTGTGATTTTGGATAGATTACTTATTTTTCAGGGTTTAATTTTCCTAACATATGAAATTATAAATATATTCCCCTATGAATCCTTAAGATTCCTACAGGTTTTAAAATTCTTAGATTCTCCTGCGTTCCCATCAGTCAACTGAACATTTAATAGGGCTCTGATTAAATCTCACATGTGCTTCTTATGGATTTTTTACATTTTTTTTAGTTGTTGATGGACCTTTATTTTATTTATTTTATTTTATATGCAGTGCTGAGAATAAAACCCAGTGCCTTACACATGCTAGGCAAGTTCTCTATCACTGAGCCACAATCCCAGCCCCTACATGTTTTTTTCCACCCTCCTTCATTCAGCAAAATGGAAGAAAGTGTATGCACAAAGTCAAGTTTAAATACATAAAAATATATTTCATTATTATTTAAAGAACAATAATTAGTCACATTGTGAGTATGAAATAATATCTTCTTCTCATTACAACAGAGTGCAGGGATATAAATAGAAGCTGATTGGTTAATAAAGTTTTAGAACTCAAATATATAATAAGCCTTCTTTCTGAGAGCTGAAAATGTTTGAAAAATAAATTATGTTTTATATTTATAAAATATAAATATAAAGTTGTGAAATTTAATTTTATTAATTAAATTTAATTTTACTAATTAAATTTAATTTTATTTAATTTTATTAACCATTAAAGACATACAATATATCCTCCCTCTGAAAGATGGTATAGTTCCATCAACTTTCCAGTATGAAAAATTCCAGATATTGAATTTGGTAAATGAATTAATTTTTAGTGACTGAGGAACTGCCACCCTGACACACTGATAACCACAATAGAGAGTAAAAAGAATGTGGAAAAATATGTGAGATAAAAAATTTCTTACTAAATTATAGGGAATTCTTTTCCATTCAGTGACAGAGGGATTCTGACTTCAAATTAAAACTGAATTTTTGTAAAGATTATCATTCATCTTTTGAAATTATTTAAATAAAATTCTACTACATACTTAATCAAAATAGTAGTGTTTTACCTCCATCTTTATTTATAGAAAGAATTAATTACAAGAAAAGTTATCACTAAGATAATATAGAAAAATTTTAACAAATCATAGTTTATTATTCATCCATTTTATCAATACCACATTCTTCTAGTCCCTTACTACATACCATTCAGATTAAGGGTAGTGGTCTACAAGTTTTTTTATCCTGCATTTTGCCTGGATAACTACTATTTATTCTTCAGTTCCCAAATGCTAGAGAGTTCTTCCTGAATCTCCAACCTCAATAAAATCTGCATTTTAAAGCATCCCTTATTTATAGCAGTTTCAGAATGTAAATCCTGTTTGCAGAAATCCAGGTTAAAGATGATGATGACCTGAAATTAAATACAGCAATCGGGGAGAGAGTTATTTAAGATAGAAGCCATGCTAATAGTTGAAAAGATTCTGTGGCTTTGTGTCCCTGTATTAGAATGTTAAGCTTGTCTAATAGAGAAATAATTAATGTAGATGGAATTAAGTTCTATGTAATTCTAATTACATACTAATCTCAGTGGCTATTTACTGTTCTTACTCTGTGTTCTCATGTCTAGAACAGTGCCCAAAATAGTAGCTGCTACTCAATAAATATGTCAAACTAACAAACTTTGATCACAGTCACAAATAACTATAGTTATGAATTATCAATGCCAAATCCAGCCATGAATACCTAAATTTAAGGCTTTTGGTGACTTTATTGGGGAAGGAATTATGACGATGAAAGTGGAAAAAGGGTCTGTTTAAAGAGTTCAGGGATTTGTGTTTGAATTAAAACTTTAAAAATTGATAAACAGCTACTTTAAATAATTAGTAAATTTTACATAGAAAATTGAAAATTGGAAAACAAGTAATAGTCATAATTTTTATCTATTGGGGGACTAAGTTTATAATCTAGGCTAACAAACTGTACCAAATTCCTTCAAGAATTAGAAATCTGAACACTTGCTCAATTAAATAAAAAAATACATTTCTATTTAAGCTAAGGAATCTATTAAAAGTGCTAGAATTTATGATCCAAATATGAACTGTGTTTAATTACAAATATGTCATCCTTATCTAATTCTTTCCTAGAAATATTTTAAAACTTGCTTTCTCTTACTCTATAAATTCTAATTTTTTACACATATTTTTCATCAATTTCTTTTGGTATACTGGAAAAATTCACTCAAAGCAAACTTAGCATGTTATTAAAATCTACATTGAGAATATAAGTAATCTTTACTAAACATTATGATTTAATTTAGAGCACATATAAGGAGAAAAAATCTTAAGGAAATAAACATGGAACTTTTTTTATGTATAGTCCTAAGAAAACTAGATGACACAAAAAGTTTTTCTATAACCAATATAGCCTCCCAGGGAGGGAGAATATTCTTCCATCAAAATGGAGATACCAAAGTTTTCTAGATTATCAAATAAGAATTAATTTGATATGATGGGACACCAGAGTTATATGATCACAAACATATTATTCATAGATTTTTAAGATATTTCACATTCTATATGAAGTTTTACTATTATTATTAACACATTAGACAACTTAATGAGTTTTACTGTGGCATTTCCATACAAACGTATACTGAACTTTGATTATGTATCCCCTCCCTTCTCCTATCATCTACTTTCTCTCTTCTCTCTCCCTTTGACCCTATTTCCAGACCCTAAGAGTTCCTTTTCTACTATCAGATTGTCTTTTTTGTTGTTCTTTTCTTTTAGTTTCCACATAAAAGAATACATGCAATATTTGTCTTCATGTGTCTAGCTAATTTCACTGAACATGTCTTCCAGTTCCATCATTTTCCTGCAAAAGGCAAGATACCATTCTTATTTATGGCTGAATAATACTCCACTTGTATATATGTCATATTTTCTTTACCCATTCATCTGCTGATGGGCACCTATGCTGATTCCAAATCTTAGCTGTTGCTGCAACAAAACTGGGTATGCAAGTATGTCTTTTGTATGCTGACTTCATTACGTTCAGATATACATATACTCAGAAGTGGCATTTGGCATCACTGTAAGGAGGAGTCAGTTGACTAAGATGCTTGGATTTATTTCTGGGTCTTTGATTCTGATTCTGTTCCACTCTTCTACAGATCTATTTTTATACCAATGCCATATATACTGGATCATATGGTATTTTAGTTTTATTTATTTATTTTATTTTAGGAACCTCCAAACTGTTTTCCATAGTGCTTATAGTAATTTGCATCCCTACTGACAGTATATTAGAGTCCTTTTTTCTCCACACCTTCATCAGCCTTTACTTTTTAAAAAATAGCTACTCTGAGATAAGATGGTATTTCAAGGTAGAATTTTTGTTTTGTTTTGTTTTTTTAGTTGTAGATAGACACACTACCTTTTATTTATTTATTTATTTATTTATTTATTTATTTATTTATTTTTATGTGGTGCTGAGGATTGAACCTAGTGCCCCACATGCTAGGCAAATGCTCTACCACTGATCTACAACCCCAGCCCTCATGGTAGTGTTTTTTGTTTTGTTTTGTTTTGTTTTGTGAGGCAATAGGGTCAATTCTCAGCACCACATAAAAATAAATAAATAAAATGAAGGTATTGTGAAAAACTTCTTAAAAACATTAAAATGTTAGTAATATTTTATCCAAATTTTTACAATAACATATTTACATTTTGTTGTAGATGATAAAAATTTATTTTAAAAAAGAGGAAGTATCTTGCTGACAAAGGATATTTACTGCACAACTTTAAAAATAGACTTTTACTAAAGATGCATAGTTTGGAATTAATAATATTGTGTACAAGTGAATAAGCACATTATACTCATAGAAAAAATACTAATCCTAATTTAACTTACTAAGATACTAATGAAAATAAAGATGCTTATCTCAAAGTCTGAAATAAGAGTAAATATTTGGTGATTTTCAAAATAATATTCTTGGTATTAAGTCTGACATGATGGTTTAATAGGATAGCATGTAACTCAAGGTTAGCACCCTCCTTACGTGGAAAACAATTGAAAAACTTTGCATTTGTGCTTTTAATTCCTATAATTATCACTGTCTTTTCTATAATCATTGTGTTTTCTAAACATAAACAACTTTTTTTTCCTCAACATAAAGAACCATGTTGGGTACCTCTCTGTGTGACTGCAGCAGGTTGGTCCTAGACCTCTTGAACATGGAATATTTTGTTAAAAGTGAGCTTATGGAGAATGCAGCAGGATTACCTTGGCCAAGAATATTATGCATGTATTATAGAAGCTGTAGGAAAATACCCTTGGAAACTCTTGAATCCATAGGGAATTACTGATCACCCTGCATGTTAATGTAAAAAATGAATGAAAATCCTAATTGCGTTAATTATAAAAGACTTACAAGATATAGAAATGTATAGAATAAAAGTTGAAAAGTCATCTAGAGATAACAACTATTTACTTTATGGAATTTATGCTTCTAACACTTCAATTTAAAATATAATTATGAAAATTTTAACATCTACAAAATATTACCTATTCTTTAATAGGTAATATTTGAGTTATGAAGTATAAGGCTAAAACTGATACCTCTGGAAACTCTAATAACTAATTTAAGAAATAGAATAAATCAAAATGACTGACACTCTCAGGATGCTTATTACTACATGCTCCACATACTGAGAGAAAGAGAAAAGGGGAGAGGGAGCAGATAAACAAACACTACTCTACATTTTTTATAATTCTCTTACTTTTAGGTATCGTACATAAAATATCATTCAATTTTGCCTATTTTTAATCTTTATTTTTTTAAAAAACAGCAGGTATTCTTCTGTGTCTTCTCTTTTTAGCAGTATTCTATATATATTTTCATTTCTGTCTCTCAGTATTCCTATATAGCCCCTGAAATATTTGGGATGTTTAAAGTTACTTGTTTTTATAAGAAAAGTAATAAAAATTCATGTATCTTGGTCTAGGAGTGCAGGAAAATCACCGAAGTACATGCCCCAGAGTAGAACTGGTAAGTACTGGTCTATAAAAATCTGCAACTTCATGAAATACTGACAAATTTTGTTCCAAAGTAGTAACATTTTATATGCCTTTTAGTAGGGAATAAAGAGTTCCCTTTGCTTCATAATATCTCCTGTATTTGATATTATTAGACTTTTAATAATGTTTTGCCAATCTGGGTCATAAAATTATCTTTGTGGGTATTTTGTATTTTTCCTTTTTTTCTACATTATTCTTCAGCTTATGAAACTCCTGAATGTTCTTTCTTTCATTCCAGTGAAGCTAAGGAGAGATTTTTATTATTTTTTAACAAAGAAATATGGATGCATACATTTTTCTTTTCATTAAAACTTTTTTTTTTAAATTTAGGAGACCTTAATAATAGTCTCTACGCTGCCACTAACTAGGTGACTGTACTTCCTATTTGTGCATGTGTTGATAGCTTTTCTTTTCTTTTTCTTTCTTTCTTTTTTTTTGGGGGGGGGTTGTGTATATGGTGCTGGGGATTGAACCCAGGGCCTTGTGCATGTAAGGCAAAATCTCTACCAACTGAGCTATATCGCAAGCCTGCTTTTCTCTTTTTAATGAAATATAATTGGTATGTTATGTATGTAAACATATATAATGCAAAGTCTTAATATGTATAGGACTTAATATATTTTTACAAAATTAGGTTTTATTTTTGGCCATCTGGAGGCTTATTTCTACTTTTCTATTAACAAACACTTTTATGAATCTTGTCATATGTTCATTCACCATTGTGGTCAACGACCATGTGGTCATTGTGGGAGGGGCGGTGATAAGCAACTATTCAAGTTTTTGCCAATTTTTGCAATATTAGGTTTTATACCTTCTTATTAATTTGTAGAATATCTTATGTATTATAGATATCTCATCACTGTGAATTACATTTTTCACTCTAACATCTTTTTATATCTAGAAGATAATTTTAATGAAATTAATTTATAAACCTTTTGTTTTTGTTTAAGAAACCTCACATACTGAAGTTACCTAAAGTGATGAGAGGCAAACACCTAAATACTGACTGGCAGACACAGTGCTGAGCATTTTTCTTTTCCCACCAGCCAGAATAGAAAATTTCATGATTCACAGGGTATTGAATTTGATGTATAGAAGGGCCTTATTATCTTGTAATCAAAAATAAATAGGTCTAGAGTAAGCACTTGAAAAGTGAGCCACTGGAGTTTCTTGCTTCCTCTTCTACTCTGTTATTCATCAAGAATATGCCCTGTATAGCCTACAGGAGGATGAGAAGCAAGTGAATAGTTGAATCACATCAGTGGTCCAGCCAGCCTATGCTAATTATAAGAGTAAGCTCAATCAATATCAACAGACTTCACCTAAAAGATATCTCACAGACCCACTATGTGTGCACAATAAATTACTGCTATATGCTACTTTGATTTTGTGCATACACAGCAATATTGTGGCAAGATAGAACTAAATAAACATTCATATGACATGAAAGAGTTTGGCCTCAGAGAGATTGTAAAGCCTTGTGATATTTCAAAATGAGATCTTTTTTCTGCCATTTAAAGAAAGAAAGAAGACTTAAAGATAAACTACTTAGGGTTTCAGAAAAGAAAACTGAAGTTAGATAAGCTACATAATTTCAAAAACAGATTTCCCTATACAGGTTACTGATTTCAACAGAGATTTAACAGCACTAAGACTGTTGGAGCTGGTGAGAATAGTTTCTCTGGAGAAATATGTGATTGTCTTCCCAGTGTGTTCTTCAAAATTGTGTATGTTAGAGGCTCCTCAACTATTTAAAAAAGCTCAACTTTTCAAATATGCTCAAAAGGAAAATAATACAATGAATCACGTACTTTTGCAATATTCAGACACCATAATTATCAACGTTTTGCCAAACTTTTTCAGTCTATCTTCTCTTTTTCTCCTCCTCCCATTTCTTAAAATGCTAAACCAAATTACAAATTTTGTGCTATTCTATTCTTAAACGTTTCCAGGTGGAACTCTAGGTGATTAAAACTTAAAATCATAACATATCTTTATTATACTTAACAGAATTACTAAATATACTTTCATATTATCAAATAACTAATTTTTATTTATATTTCTTAATTGTCTCAAAAATATGTTTATAATTACTTTTTTCAAATTATGATATAAATAAGGTCCACACATTTAAGGTCCAATTCCTCCTTTTAAGTAAGACTATTTCAAAGATAGTATGCCAGTATTTTCCATTGTATCCCATTATGAGACACACAATACCTCATCACCCCACAGTCAATAATGGGAATAGAAATGCATCACTAATTAAATGTCAACATTCTGATTTCCCATCAGAGAGTTTCTACTCATCTACTCATTTAGCATCCATTAATAATCACTACCTAGAACCATTATTTCAGTGGAGAGTTGCAAGACTGTAATTTATCTACGTCTAGATTTCCTCACATTTATTAGTTAGAATTTGTATATAAAGAAAACCTTTTCCTATTAACTATTTAGTAACCCTGAAATACAGTCGTCCATAAGAAAGATGAGATAAAGGGAAAGAATAGAGTATTTACAGATTTTCAGAATGATGTGTTGACAATCTAATGAATGTCAATAAAGAATAATATTTGATTTATCATTTGCATTTTTAGTATCATGAATTCATGGCATATGTTTTGCAGGTTTCAGATAATAAACATTTTTAAATGTTGTGATCCAGAAATTAGTATTTTAGATACTTAGATTCTCCCATCTTCTGGGCCACTTTAATTGGCTTCTGTATCTTTTTAATATAATGTCATTAGTTTTGATACTACCTTTATTCTTGACACCAGTATTTGGGTTCATTTGTTTTCTTTCATTTTTAATGACTGTCATTTTTTCTTCTTGATATAATTATCTGTTCATGTAAAATATTTACACAGTTCCAGTCTATATGTATAACAAGACATGCTTACAGAAATTTGCTTCAACATCTGCCCCTCTACCTATTCCTTCCCTCACTCATTAAGTAAATATTTTGGATTTATCCTTCTCTTGCTTTATATGAAAATATAAACAATGCATATTATAGAGAAATATATATTTTGTATTCATATGTTATACTAGCTATATTACTATGTACTATGTTATGTAGAGGAATATTTTTAATAATATATATCAATTTTAATATACTATAACCTTAAATGAATATAATACACACTTTCCTTTTTTTACACCAAATGTAGCATATTATAAACATTGTTTAACACCTCACACTTTCCCCTTTATTCTTAAAAATATCTACATGTTATTCTTCCTTATATTCCTTTTTTGCAACTAAATACAAACTAATCGTGTGGCTATACTATAGTTTATGCAACCAGTCCACCTTTGATGAATGAATTGTTTGTACAGTCAATGCTATTTACAAAGAAAAAAACCCACAATAAGTAGTATTGCATTAATCTTTGCCCTGGATTCCTAGCAATCACTGCATCAAAGAGGAAATATATATGAGTATTTGCTAAATATAATCAAATTACCCTTAACAGTATTGTAACATTCTGTATTCCTTCAAATGATACATGAAAGCCCATGTTTACCTACAGGCTTAATAATGGAGTATGCTGTTTGGGATTTTTGATGAGTTGGCAGTTTAGAAATGGTATCTGGATAATTTTAACCCATATTTAATATGCATTTTAATATGCATTATCATTGTTAGGACTGAGCTTCAGCCTCTTTTTCATATGTCTAAGGGCAATGTTTTAGTCAGCTTAATGTTGCTATGATCAAAATACCCTACAAGAACAACTTAGAGAATGAAAAAAGTATTTTAATTCACAGTTTCAGAGGTTCATCTATGGTCAGCCATCTACATAACTCTGGGTCAAAGGTGAGGGAGAACATTTAGGCAAAAGGGAATAGCAGTGAAAAGCAGCTTGGAACATGGCAGAAAGCAAAGAGAGAGCTCTGCTCCTCAGACACAAAATATAACCCCAAAGACACACCGAAGTGACCTACTTCTTCCAGTCACTCCAGCACCAAATTACAGGGAAATACATCTTATTCAACAAGTCCTTTCCTATAAAAGGAAATATACATTTAATAGTACTTTACTCTTTTGAGTCAATCACATAGTTACTGTATAAAGAAATTCTTAATAGAACTACTGTAAATTTTTTTAAAGATGGACACATTATCTTTATTTATTTTATTTTTATGTGGTGCTAAGGATAAAACCCAGTGCCTCACATATGCGAGCGCTATCGCTGAGCTATAACCCCAGGTCTGAACTACTGTGATTTTTTGTGAGCAGTTATGTGTGTGAGACTTCATACAGGAGGGACAACTATGATTATAATTTCAAGTTAATAAAGAAATTTTCATTTCAAAAAGGTTTGGAGTAACTGTGTTATTGTACATTGTATTTAGAAGACATGAAGTTTGAAAGGAGAAAGTAATTTTAGGCACTTTCACATGAGAAGCAGATCCAAAGCCTTGACATTATACATTTACAAAGCACCTAATATGTACTGTGCCTTTTATAAATATTCTACCATTTAACTAGGTTCAATGATTTGATTAATGTATGTATATGTGTGTGTATATATATAGTTTGTGTGTATACATATATACACATACAATAATATATATATAATATATATTTGCTCCTATTTCCAAATTAAGAAACTAAAGCTCAAAAACATAATTATACAGAATATTCAAGGCAATTAGCTAATGAAACAGAAAAGATTATAACAGTTTCTGTCCAGACAAGGATCTATTCATTATATAATGTCATAAATTATTATCGAAGATCACATTAAAAAGTCCTTTACAATCTGGGTTCTATCCAACTCTGTGGCCTCTTCTCTTGCCATTTCTTTCCTTGCTCCTCACTTCTCAAGGACCTTGACTTGCCTATAGTTTCTTTTATACATGTTGTTCCTTCTCACCTACAAGATTTTACTTGTATCCTCCCTTTCTTATGTAAGTGCTCTTTCCTTTCCTTTCTCCTCTTCCCCTGGGTGACTTTTACATGTTCCTTAGGTAATATCCCTTCTTTAGGAAACATACTGTAATTTCTCCTGTCAGGATATGTGATATTTCTCTTCTCCCAAAATACCTACTATCATTTTTCTTGGAATACTGCTTGATAATTATATTCATGCGGTTATCGACTTCCTCTCTGCTCCACATGTTCCTTCAAGTACAGAAATGTTACTTTCTCTCTATCTTTGCACTTGTGGTGCCAAACAAAGGGAACAGACATAAACATGGTGAATAAACACACGTGCAAGCGAACAAACAGCCTAGCCAATCAGTCACATTCCATTCATAAGGAAGGCAGGAGCTTTACCTTTCAATTCTTCGAATCCTTTTCTCCCGATCACAGAGAAAAGTATCCTTGAATAAGATTTCATTTATACCAACAGAAAAATATCTAATATTTATGAAAATGACATCAGACAAGAAAGTAGATTCTGAACTAAGATACTTCATGATAATTAGAGGGGTGAAATGTATACAAAGTAACACAGGTCCACAGAAATGCTTTTAATAATAAACTACTGCATGACTCCAAATAGATTTTCCAGGTGTTATAAGAGCTGCTGTGAAAAGTAAGGAAAGGGCAAGGAATCTCACCATAACAACCATTATGTAAATACTAAAATCCAACATCAGTAAGAAGATTTGCTTAAAAATATTTTTAACATCAACAGAATCTTAAAATAAATATGCATGTTAAAGAACTGCTTTCTACAGTGATACTATAATTAATGACAAACTAGATAAGATTAAATAGACAAAAAAACACAGAATGGGTTTATTCATTCTTAATGTGCTATCAATCTACAAAATAATCATCTGAAAATTACATGATATTCTATTTTAGAAAAAAAAATATATTACAATCAGAGATATCTTTCAAACTCCTGTTCATACCTATACTTCAAAGAGTATTAAAGTTGGTATACATAAAACAATAATTTCATAAAAATAAATAAGTAAAATAAAGGTACTGACAACTACAATTAAAAAATAAACTTTTCTGCTTATATTTCAGAGTTTATCATGTAATGAATTATTTTATGTAGCACCAAACTTTTAATAATTGAAAGTGATATAAAATATCAAAGGGGAAAGGCTAAAATGAACCTTGTGGTGCTGGATTAGAATTGGAGATATTGAACTCATTTATCTTTATTAATTAAAACATACTAAAAATTAATATTAGTATATCAATATTTTAAAATTTTATTAACTTAATACATTAATATTTAATACATATGCACAACTAGATAACAAAATAATTAAAGATGTGTGTATACATGGGACAGCACACATTGATATATTTTCCAGAGCTATCAACTAAGTGAACCTAGAAGTAGTAATACCCTAAGTAGCAACAAACATACCTATATCCCATACCTTGGTTTCCAAATACAATTTATCAATAAAAGGAACCTGTGTTCCTTGGCTGATTTTAGGACCAAGGCAGGAAAATACCAGATAAGCCTGTACTGTGTTGTAGTTACAGAAAATAAGGAAGTGCTTAAAAAAGAGGATGTGAGCCACGTGTGGTGGCACAGCCTGAAATCCCAGCAGCTTGGGAGGCTGAGGCAGGAGGATCACAAGTTGAAAGTCAGTCTCAGCAACTTAGTAAGCCCTTGTCTCAAAATAAAAAAAAGAAATAAAAAGAGCTTGGTATGTGGCTAAATGGTCAAGCACCCCTGGGTTTAATCCCAGGAAGAAAGGAAGGAGGGGGAGGAGGAAGGGAGGGAGGACATGTTAAAAGGACAGAGGAACCAACCTAAAAGAGTTGACAATGGCCAAAGCTAAAACAAGTTGGGCAACAAAATATTGTAGATTTGGGTTATATCCCAAAGAATAAAACAAATACTCATGAGTCAATGTGGACAAGAATAAATAATTAAACATTGGAATAAGAACAGAAGATTCTTTCAGATACTCCTTTATGGAGAATCCCACATAATATATTTAGATAGTCCTCTTACCAGAAGATGGATCTTAATTCCCTTTCCTTCAATGTGAGCTGGATTTACTGATTTGATTCTAATGAATCAGGAATAGAAGTGTAAATTTTCAGAGAAAAACAGCAGATAATACCTTAAACAAATGATCCAAGTTAACAACACCAGAGACAAGTTGATATCATGTACTCTGGTATGATGAGAAGGGTACTTCACCTCTGTTCTATTCTTTATCAAAATTTGTAACACTGGCATTGTGAAACTATATCAGATTAACCCAAATTAAGCAAAAAGTACTTCATTATGATTTCTCATAAATGTTAAAGTCAAATAAGACATGGATCATGAAAAACAATGACTATGAAAGTGTTAAAAATTAGAGGAGACTAAAGAGACACGACTAAATAACATGGTATACTGAACTGGCCCTAGAACAGAAAAAAGATATTCACAGGAAACACTGGTGATATCTGAAGAAGTCTGCAGTTTGGCTAATAATACTGTACAAATGGTAAATTGTTAACTATGACAAATACGCTATGGTTATTTACTATGTTAACATTAAGGAAAGTCAAATGACAGGTACAGAAACTCCACATACTGTCCTTGCAACTTTTCCATAAAATTGTTCCAAAATAAACTCTTTTTAAACCTACATAAGAAATCAGTGAAAAATAAGAATAAAGGCATACAATTTAAAAGAAAGTATAACTGCACACTCTACCAAGCTGCAAAAAATTAAAATCCAGAAGAAAAGTGAACTATTTCAATGTCAATTAAATCTGTGCGCTGACACTGTTTTCTGAAGCCTAAATAGTATTTCCTATCTTCTCCTACAATAGTTTTCTTCTGACATATATTTTAATTTAATAATACTTTCAGAGATATTTTGTGCTGAAAGCAAATATGATTTTTACTTAAATGGCTATCCTATATATACTATTCTGCAAACTTTTGTGGAGAAGGGCTTTTTTTCCACTTACATTATAGCTTTGGGATACTTCTAAGACTTTTAATAACTGTCAACTATATTAAATACTTCTATTGATTAAATGCTTCAATTATTGAAATGATTGTTCAAAATAAAATATGGTTTAACTAGAAAAAGGACACAGAGATGGGAAGGAATTCACTTATACAAAAAAAATAATTATATGTCAGCAATAACCAAAGGAGTTTAATAAACATTACTTTAAAATATTAACACTAAAACAAAAATATTCAAGTCTCTAGTGATGTCTCTGATACCTTTCCCACATTATTAAGTGTGTAAACAAGGTGCAAAAAGGTTTCTTTGTAACCTTTTGGCTAAAAACAAAAATCACCCCAATTAGGGAAAATAAATATTTTCCTGAATCTCATAAAGCAAGTAGGCAAATGTCTGGGGACTAATAAAATGTAGACTTGTCAATTGCCAAGGATTAGAATTTGCAAGTATTTGAATCTGAGAAGATAAGAAACATTTAGGTCATAAATTATATGCCATAAATAGTTAAAATTAAAATATTTATCCTATTTTACCTAGGATAATGAATAAATTTTACCTAGTTAATGAATAAAAGACACTGGGAGATACAAATATTATTTGTTAATAAACTCTGTGCATGAATACACTGAAATATAGTAAAGAAAACTTGGAAAATATAAATGTATCTTTTAGTTCTTGGGCTAAACAGAAGTCTTAAACTAGAATAATTAAATGTGGAAAAAATTTTAGCTGAATCTGTCCAAAAAGGAAGGTTCTATATGTTCCAATTACAATTTAAATATACAGCTCTGTTTAGAAGATTATATAAGAAAATGCAAGATAGTCATTAAAATTTTCATTATGTATTATAGAGAATTTTTTTTAATATACTGTGAACCAGGGGACTTAACTACTAAGCCACATCCCCAACTCATTTTTGTATTTTATTTAGAGGGAGGGTCTCACTGAGTTGCTTAGGGCCTCAATAAATTGGTGAGGCTGGCTTTGAACTCACAATCCTCATGCCTCAGCCTCCCAAGGATTACAAGCATTGTGTCACTGTACTAGAGAACCTCTTTAATGGAAAGGGATATAACAACAAACAAATTCACAACTTGGTGGCAATTACAGTTTAAAGACTATAGTTTCATATAAGTTTCATATATAAATTTTAATACCTCTGTTTCAGGAAAAACATCCTACTTCCAGGATTTATATATATGTGTTTCTGTTTACATTTATATGTCAAAAACCTTCAAAATTTTTCAAATAAGACATCACTACTTTAATTGCTCAGGCTTTTGAATTTTGTTATACATCTATTAGGCAGAAGATGTAAACTTTTTTCTTTTGTTGTTTTATGTCAAATTCAACCAACAGAGGCATAATATTTAAAACTAAGTAATACAATAAAGAATACTCTTAAATTTTAACAAAATGAAGAGCTGTAATTTTAAATTTTCTATTAAGAAATATTTTCAGTTTTTTATGTTTTTTTGGCAATGAGATCAGAAGGCTAAGTCAATAGCCTATATTACACACTATCAAATAACATGAGAATCATGAATAATACTGTACAAAAACTTAAGAATCACAAATGTAAATGTTATGGGCAATATGGGCAATGACCAAACAGACTCCGTTTTATCCTGAGACTCCATATCATATAAGAAATGCTTCTCCCATGGGAAAACCCTGCCTTTGTACCCACCAACAGTTGCTTAGCATAGCATACTGACAGTACGAAATGGCAAAATTGTTCCTTCTATTCTTATACGCTGTACTTGTGCTATGTACCCTAACTGTGTAGAATGTTTAATGTTTGTCTAGACATTAGTAACCATTCTTTAAATTGTACTCAACTAGGATTGTTTTGACCCACTTCCCCTTTTACTTATCATTTTAGATTTCATAATTTTTTGTTTATGGGTTTGAACCATGGCAACAGCCACTTATGATTAATGTATTGACATGCTTTACTTGTGGTTTTAGACAATAAAAGTATGCTCTAACCCCTGGAGGGGGTCAAGGAGAGTAGACTTGCAGCCTGCTTCTCGTTCTACAGCTGGTGCCTCAATTGCTGGTGAATAAAGATGGTTTCATCTGCTTTAAGACTGAACCTGTGATTTATTGCAATCTCACTATAACATAAATATGTACTTCTGTTTTTACTTTCCCCTTTGGTTTGTTTATAAACACAGTATACAGCCAAATATTATTTATGCAGTGGCACACACCTATAATTCCAGCAACTCAAGAGGCTGAGGTAGGAGGATTCTAAGTTCAAAGCCAGCCTCAGCAATTTAGCAAGGCTCTAAGCAACTTAGCAAGACCCTGTCTCTAAAAAGAATATAAAAAGGGCTGGGGATATAGCTCAGTGGTTGAGTGCCCTTGGGTACAATCCCCAGTACCTCAACCCCCGCCAAAATATATATATATATTATATAATATACAACAAAAATATTAGCTAAAAAAATCAAACCTATATACATACATATTTAAAGAGTACAATAAAATAAAAGTGATTTTTTTAACAGTGCTAGAAATGGAATCCAGAGCCTAGTACATAGTAGGCAGACACTCTACCACTGAGCTACATCCTCAGCCCATATAAATAAAATATACAAGAAACACAGCAGTAATTGAAGAGTCATTAAATCTCAAAGAAAACAAATACTCCTTGAGTTGCCTTACTTTGGCTTCAGCTTTTAAAGCTAGGACATCAATAAAATTTAAAGTATCCTCATTTTATCTCATTGATTTAAATTAAACATTTTAAAAATGGAAATATTAAATTTTTTACTTTTTCATAAATTATATAATATAACCTATTTGTTTAGGGTTCAGTAAATCTGAAAAACGAGAACCAATTCTAAGTTGATTTGCAACACATGTACTTAATTAAGCAAGGCCTTTCCTCCTCCTAGACCTTAATAGCCTCAGAGCCTACTCTAGCTGACAACCAGTAAGTGTATGAAATGTATTTGGCTTTAAATAAAGTGCATTCATGTGTATGTGTATATGTTCTGGAAAAGAGAATAGTGATAGTCCTGGACTCAAATGCCTTAATATGCTACATTTTAGAATAACCAAGCATGAAAGTTATGAATCTAAAATTGCTAAAATTTAAGGCAATATGCCTTAAAACTTTCTTCTACCACTTAAAATTAATTAGTTGTTTAACACTAAACAAGCTCCTTAAATCCCCTGAGATTCTGTTTCCTCATCAAAAATATGGGACAGTTATAGGGAACGTAACATTTATAAAATTTTGTGATTCTTTTTTTAAAAAAAAATCATCAAAAGCATCCAAACTGAACTGTTTCTCAAAGGCAACACAAGAGTGATCACAGAATCAGACACACACTCTTTGCTGCAACAAAGTCAGGTGTCAATTCATTTTTAATAAAGGTGGGCAGACTGACAAAACAGAATAAAGGGTATGAAGTAAAGATTTATATACTATGTAGGCAGAATGCATAATCCTTCAGTTGAAAATTGAATGGCATAAGTAATCTAACTCAAAGTAACTGACCAAAAAGAAACTAAGAATAATTCTGAGCGATTTTAAAGAATTCCACAGAGGGCAGAGGTGAAGGGAGGGGGGAGAACAATTCTCTAAAAACATACTCCAGGGGCTGGGGTTGTGGCTCAGCAGTAGAGCACTCTCGCCTAGCATGTGCAAGGTTCTGGATTCAATCTTCAGCACCACATAAAAATAAATAAATAAAGGTGTTGTGTCCAACTATAACTAAAAAATACATTTAAAAAGTGTACTCCAGCTAAACATGTTTTCAATCAATTTATTTACATTATCTGCTTTTTCTCTTTTTACCAAGAGAATTTTTCAGAACTGCAGATTAATTAAGAACTCTCTGGAGCCAGAATGGCTTCAAAATTAGACCTGCCAATTTCTAACAATGTACCCTTAAATTATATAACCCCTCTAATCTTCCACTTTCTTGACTACTACAGAAGCATATCAGAGAAATACATGCGATTAAATCTAGATGGCAGATCAACCCCAAGAATCTAATTCCTCTTATGTAAAATTCCTTACATTGATAGAAAATAAAAATACACATAAGTAATTGGCATCCATAACAACGCTTTAAGACAATAAAAATGCACTGCAGAAAGAAATTAAAAAGATGCCAATAAAAGGAAAAATATCCCATGGTCATGGATTGGAAGACTTAATATTGTTGAGATGTCAATATTACCCAAAGCAATCTACAATTTCAAACATACCTATTAAAATCCCAATGGTGTTTTAGCAGAAATAGAAAAATCCATCCTAAAATTCTTATGGATTCTCAAGAGACCCCAAATAGCCAAGCTAATCTTGAAAAAGAAGAACAAAGTTGGAGTCACATTTTCTGATTTCAAAACTTACTACAAACCTATGTCAAACAGTATGGTACTGGCATAAAGACACTACATACAAACTAGTAGAAGAGAATACAGAACCCCAAAATAAACCCTGGAACATATGGTCAAAGGATTTACAGGAAGGGTTCCAAGACCATACAAAAGAGCAAAACAATCTTTTCAACAACATGTAAAACAATGAAATCAGGCCCTTATCTAATGTAATAAACAAAAATTATTCAAAATGGATCCAAGACCTAAATGTAGGGCCAAAAGTATAAAACTGTAAGGAAAAAAAAACAGAGGAAAGCTTCATAAAACTGGATGTTTGGATGTTCCAAAAATTTCCTGGGTATGACACCAAAGGCACAGGCAACAAAATAAAAATATATATAATCAGACGGTATGAAAATTAAAACTGAGTATCAAAGAACATAAACAACAGAGTGAAAACACAATTCACAGAGTGGGGAAAATATTTGCAAATCATACATCTAATAAAATGTTATATACAAAATATGTAAGAACACCTATGATACAACAACAACAAAAAAAAAAAAACAGCCTGATTAAAAATGGGCACAGATCTTGAATAGAAAATGCTCTAAAGAAAATAACAAGTAATCTTCCTACCTCAGCCTCCCAAGGAGCTGGAACTACTAGTATATGCCACTAAACCCAGCTTAAAAACCACTTTTTAAATATCAGTTAAATCACACGAATTTTACAAGGATATAATTCAAGTGCTAGTATGCTAGTTTTGCCTTCTCTTCTACAAGAGATTTATATGACTCTAAATACCATAATCTAAGATGCCATTTTTTTAAAAAAATGAGTTGTTTATTTAAAAGAATGAGAATTGAGGGTTGGGGTTCTAGCTCAGTGTAGAGCCCTTGCCTAGCACAGGTGAAGCACTGGATTCACTCTTCAGCACCACATAAAAAACAAATAAATAAAAAAAGTCAAGATTAAATTCTTTAAAAAAAAGAATGAGATTTGAGTACTTAAAAAGTTCATAAACCTAATAAATAGCATGGTTTATAAGCATATTAATAATTTGAAAATATTTCTTCTAATGACTACCAACATAATTTGAAACTCATTTTTCTAGAGACTCAATATTTCTCTTTAAAAAGGATGAAGAATCAAAGATGAATAGTTTAGAGAATAAAACCACTTGAAAAAAATTTATAGCAAACAGGTAGAAAATAAAGCTAATAAAAATGAGACTTATGGTTATGATATGAACTTTACAAATACTTGTAGTACTTATAAGTGGAAGAGCTAGAATAGTATAGTTTCAGAATACATATCAGATTTTTGTAAATGTATAGTTTCTTTTTCTGTAGATGATTTTGTAGTTACCAGATAAGAAAGATACAGGCAAGGGAAATATGGAGACTATGGTAAATATCATCTCTGTTTAGTCAAACCTATAATGTTCTAAGATTTTTCCAAAGCATTAACATTTGACAGAATGTACACCTCACTTTACTAGCAGATTTGTTAATCTATATGCATATACCGCACCACAGTTCCCTTTGTATGCATTTCAAAAACTCACCCACAAAACCAGAATATTAAATTCTTTATTTTTGTTAACTATTTCAAGAAATTTTATGCTATTTCCCTTAATATGAAGTCAAGAAACATTAACTGTGTGATATATTATTAATCTGTTCTTCAGAAATTGATGTCTAGGAATCACAACAATAACTCTAAAAAATAGTTCCATGTTATGCAAGTTTTGTATTAGCTAAAGTTGAACTACCTTAGTTAGTATACTTTTTTGTATACTTATATACAAAATTCATCAAATACATATTGAAATTTATTTTGGTATAGTGGACTCTACTATTTTGCCAAACTTGAAAAAATTTATTTCCAGAAAATAATTCACCACTTTCTACTCCAGCCAATTAAAACTTTTAAAAAATTATATAGCTTTTCCTCTTCACAAAAACTACTGTTTCAAATATCCCCTAACTGCAGGATGTTAAAATACACTTTAAAAAACAAAATAGAGGAAAGACCAGTAGAGTAGGTGAAGGGGATTGAGGAGAAGGAAGAAGGCACAGGATAGGAAAAAGAATAGTAGAATGATTCTGACAGAACTTCCGTATGTTCATTCATGGATGTGGCACAGTGAGTCCCAGCATAAGTGCTATTCCCAGGCCACTTATTTAAAAAAAAAAAGTAAATTATTAATGGATTGAAGAGGGATCACTGGAGGAAGTGGGGAGTGCTAGGGTCTGAACTGGAGCTGGTTATGTTCCATGCTTTTGTGATTATATCAAGGTGTATCCTAGTGTTATATATAACTAAAAAAGAATTTTTTAAAAACCATTGCTTTAAAAAAAATTCCTAAGGAGGCTGAGTGCAGTGACACATGACTGTGATCCCAGTTACGCAGGAGGCTGAGGTAGGAGGATTATAGGTTCAAGGCTAGTCTAAGAAACTTAGCAAGACCTTATATCAAAATAAAATTTAGGGCTGGGGATGTGGCTCAGCGGTAGCGCGCTCGCCTGGCATGCGTGCAGCCCGGGTTCGATCCTCAGCACCACATACCAACAAAGATGTTGTGTCCACCGAGAACTAAAAAATAAATATTAAAAAAAAAATTTAAATGAGCTGGGGTGTAGCTCAGTGGTAGAGTGCTTGCCTGCCATGCAAGACCCTGGGTTCAGATTCCAGTACAGGAAAAAAAAATTCCCAATAAGCCAGATCCACACATAACCACAATCTAATCTGGTTTATGTTTTATTTTACCATATTTTATCACAGACTATGTTTATTCAATGAAATTAGTGATCAAATAATCATTGTCTCTGTTCCATAATTTCTCATCCACCCATCCATCCATTCATCCTCTAATATTTACTGAGCTACTTTATGTAGCAGGCACTGTTCTAGTGCACTGGAAAAAATAACTGAAATATTTGCCTTTAAAATGTTTGCAGTCATTGAAGATTCTGAGTGTACAAGAAGAAAATCTCTTTCTCAATTATCCTGTGGTCTAGAAAGACATATGGACAAATAAATAGAGAGTTATCACAGCATATTGTAAATCCCTGTGACAGGAATATGTTGTGGGCACTAAGGAAACAAATAGGAGGAAATGCCTATCTCCACTAATGCATATAAAGGAAAGCAATTTGGGGGAAAATGATAGACAAGTAATGAGCCTATAGAAAAAAATGTAAGTTAATCTGAGTAATGTGTTTAGGACTTTCAGAAACAAGGAATGGCATGTAAAATCAAGGAGAGAATTCAAGTAGAAGTGACAGAACCACAGAGTCTCTTAGTAATAAATATGGAGTTCAAACAGCTAATGGACAGAGATGATGCTGTATACTACATGATATATTTCTGTCCAATATTATTTCATGTATATTCAGTTTATATTGAAATTATTTTGATTAAATAGGTGAATTTTCTCAGAAGTATTTCTTACAACTACAATGTGATTCTACAATTATCTCCCCAAAAAAGTTTTATTTTAAAAAGCTAGGAGGGGATTTAAAAAAATTAATTAGAATTACATTTTTATTATTATTACATTACAATTTTAGTCATTCTCACAGAACAATTTTAGTAAGGAAATATAATCCTTTGATTTCCTGGTTCTAACAATTTTATAAGGGTGAGAAATTTATGTAAGTCATTAATATTAATTCAAGAAATCCAACTTGACAGTAGGAAAAAATAAAGTCTAATTTATTTATTCTGGACATCCTCCCAAAAGGAAGAAGTTAAGAAAAAGCAAAATTTGAAATTGCTGTTATTAGTAAAAAAAAAATTGAAATTGCTGTTATTAATAAAAAAATGTTCTGGCCAGTTTGTGTGACTGAATGAATGGTATGGTTGAATGAATGAGAGCTTTAGGTGGGTTTCAACCTAGATTTGCCACTTACCTAATCTTTCAGGACATCTTTCAATCTTAAATTTTTGAAAATAGTCTATCCTTTAAAAGTCTGTATGAAAATATTATATGTAGGAATGAGCTTTAATAAAATTGATCCAAAGGCCTAAAGCATGATTTAAAGAGATGTTCAGTTAATTTGACTATTTTTCTGGATGACTGAAACTAAGTTCAGACAAACCAGGTACTGTCATAGCACACAAAACTTATTCCTGTCATAGGGACTTATGATATATTTGCACCATTTCTGATTATTTGGGAAGACCAAAGGTGATCAATGTATACTGTTCACATTCCAGTGAGAATATTTGCACTATCAGGATACATACTGTTTAACTATGAGACACATGGAGTAGCCTTGGCCACATGAAATGGTGCCTTCCACACATCCAGATCAGCATGCTGCTCTAGCCTTTTATATATAAAAGACTAGGCCTGAAGGGGAATGGTTGAACTTCCAAAAGTTCTAAAGTGACAGTTACTCATGGGACAATATCGTCTGCAACTATGTACATCCTAGCAAAAATTCTGAGGTCTGGCACTATATTGCTGACCTTTCAACTGCTTCATTTTTTGTTTCTTGTTTTTTTTTTTTTTTTTAGAACTTCACTGAATTTAACATTGATACAGAATAAACTGCATAAATTTAGAGTATGCAATCTTCTAAGTTTTGACTTACACGTATACTGTAAAACCATCAGCACAATCATAATAATAAACATAGTCCTAACTCTCTTAACCTTTTATAATCTCTTCTTCTTACCTCTCCTTTCTCTCCCCTCCTCTTCACCCCATCAAAGCAAGCAATGATTTGCTTTCTGACACTAGTTTAAATTCACTAGTTTTATGTAAGTAGAATTGCACAATGTATATTCATATTTATATAGCTTCTTTGAATCAAAATAATATTTTCAAATTCACCCATGTTATAGAGTGTTTAATTGCTTTTTTCTAATTAATAGCTTTTCACTAAATGAAATATCACATTTTATGCAATCACTTGTTAATAGACACTTAGGCTGTTCCTAAGACTATGACAATTAAAACAGATATGAACATTCATATGCAATTCTTTATTTGGACATATATTTTCATTTCTCTTTGGCAAATACCCAGGAATAACTGGCTAGCTCATATGTTATGTGTCTATTTAACTTTTTAAGAAGGTGACCAACCATTTTCCAGAGAGTAATATCATCCACATTGCCACCAACAGTTTGTGAGCATTTCAATTGCTCTATAGTTTTGCCAATACATAGTATAGAGTCTTTTTAATTTTAGTCATTCTCACAGGTGTACAATGATATCTTATTGGGTTTTATCTGCATTTCTCTAATAACTAATGATGTTAAGCTCTCTTGTTGGTGTTGTTAAGCATTCTTTCATGTACTTTTTTGACATTTATATATCTTCTTTGGTAAAGTGAATGTTCACAATTTTTATCTATTTTTAATAGAAATGTTTCTTACTGAAAACTATTCAAAGTCCGTTATATAGTGTGAATGCAAATTTCTTCTCAGATTATTCTAGACAAATATTTTCTCTTCATCTGTGTCTTGTCTTTCCATTCCCTTAAAATAAGTATATACCTTTTGTGTCTTTTGAAAAAGTTTTAATTTTGATGAAAGTACAAGTCTATTTGTTCTTTTATGGATCATGTTGTTGTTGTTGTTGTTGTTGTTTTTAAATCTTAGACAAACTCAAGGTCATAAGAAAATTCTTCCTAGGGTCCTGTCTTTTCACTCACAGGTACCTCTTGCAAATACCAATCCAAGAAAAATTCACCTAACATAAAAATGAGTAATCAGTCAACTAATCAGTACAGGATCTATACAAAGCTATTACCAGAAAAAATAAGTAGAAAATTGAATAGGAAAAACAAATGATAAAGGACAAATAATTTAACATCAAGCAATAAATTACAGTTCATCCATACGTGAAATTCAAAATAACAATAAAAATTAATAAGAAGCTCTTCACATACAGATAAAGAACAGGTCCTAAAATGCATTGTTAAATGAAAAGAGCAACCCATGTAACAGCAAGTACTTACCACATATCTAAGGTAGTAAGCATGTACATATATATTAAGTTGCATGTAAGTAAAATGACTTTGGAAAAATACACAAGAGTCTTAATGTATTGGTTGCCTCTAGAAGGACTCTACTTAAATGGGGCATGGAAGTGGGAAGAATACTTTTCACTGCATGTTTTCTTATCTTTTGAATTTTTTGCCATATAAATGTATTACTTCTATAAATTAAATCAAATTTTACAAATTTAATCAACTGTATGCTAATTATAGCCTTTTAACAAGTATTTAAGTGGTGGTGGATATGGCTGAAGAGAGGCTAACTAGCTCTCCATGGCCCAGCATCCAAACATCTGGATAACAGATACTCAGTGAGGTGACCGAGGGAATTCATGGACATTCAATACTGAACATTCAGAGACTTGGAAAGATTAGGAAATGTTGGTCTTTGGTACAGAAGGTAAAAAAGAATGCATCAATGAAGAGTTTGTAGTGATCACGGAGAGGAGGAGTAACACAAAGGGAAAGACAGAAAAGCACAGTGAAGAAGTTTGGTATAGAAACAGCTTCAGAACAGATAGGCTGTCTGAATTTAACTGATCCAGGTGCTGCATAGCAGGGTAGAGCTTGAAAAGTGCCCAGCATTTGTTAATTTATAGGCGAAGGGCTGTGGCAGGGAACCATCTTGTGGAAGTCACACTAGGGCTTGCTACTTTGGGAACCTTGGAGATAACAGCAAATACTGCCATACTGTCTTAGCCAGCATCTACCTTATGACTCAATGTGGCCCTGGTAGAATACCACTGAAGCAGGCAAAGAGAATATATGAAGTGAAATTCAAGTTGGAAATATGAAAGGAGTTCAGATCACATTCCTTTTGAGTCTAATGGCTCAAGCCAGTTGAAGAGAGTTGGGTAACTGCACAGGCATACGTGATTGCATGCATGGATTGGGCCTTGAAAGGCCTTTTTGAGAAAGATTCTATGGGAAGGAGATCTAGCCAAGACTCAATCACACAAGAGCGATTAGCATTAGCCCAACCTTGGGGGTATATGGATTTAATCTGTCCAGAGTAGACTCCAACCAAGGGAATAATCAGTTCAGAGTTCATCATTAGCTTGTCCCTGAGAGTGTAAGGTTCTAATCTTTTTGGAGTAAACTCCAGAGCATAGTACTTCCCAATCCATGCCCCCTTGTGCTGGTGAGCAGGGAAGTTAAGAACCATTTCAACCTGCTTTGATTCAAGGCCACTCTACCTGGCAGACTAGCAAGCAATGCAAAAAGAGGAAGGGGTTAATACCCCCAGCCCATATTTTCTCTAAGAGGTACACAGCCCAGAAAGATATAGAAAGAAGATATTGGCATAAGTAGTAAATATCCATTCTTGTTCACATTTTCAATCATTTCAGTAAAGAAAATTTTTTCATTTTTCATTAATATCTTTTTTATATTTGCTTATTCATTCATGTGTACACATACATGTTTCTCTTATAATCTTCACTTGTGTTTTTCTTTTCAGTTTTTTGTTATTCTTTTTTTTCTTCTCCTTCCAGTACTCAGATTTTCTTGTTCTCTCCCTCTCTTTTTTAACTTCATTTCATTTTTTAACTTAAAAATTTTAATTTTTATTTATTAATAACCTTCCTTTCTACCTTTCTCTGCTTTCTCTTTCCATTTTTTTTAGTATCATAACTTTTCTTTTGTCTTCCTCTTCCCATTTCCTCTCTCTTAATTGTATTTTCATTATTTAAAAATGGTTTAGTTTACATAATGTCTGCCCCCATCATTCCCCTTGGTGGTGTTGTTAATGTTGTATATGTCTTCGTTGGCACCTGGTATTTATCTTAATGCTATATCTGGTTCACTGCTATTTATTATTGTTACTGATTTTCATTCCTCCCTTTCTACAAGATACTGGGGATCTAATATGACATTTTCAGCTTGTAGGGTAGATGCTCTGTCACTGAGTTTCATTCATAGATGAGTTAAGAGACAGTACACACTGCTACGCACATAACCCCACCTTTTTCAAACACTGGCAAACACTTTAACAAAAAAAGGGAGATAAAATCCCCAGTTGATGAGCAAGCCTGCAGTAGGTTATGGCTTGCAGCAGGGGAGGGAGTGGCTAAAGACCTCATCCTGTACATCTGCTCCTACAGAGAGAAACAACACAGAGATTTTTACTCCTATCCTCTTTTAGAATATACAGTGTAGATAAAACTAAAAGAGTAATCAGAGGGTGTATCCCATTTACTCCACTGTCCATGATACAATTTTCTTATATGCTAGAAGGACCCACCTCTGTGAGACTTACAGGGAAAGTAGAATCCTGAAGTTCTGCAACAATGTACAATGTGTCGAAGTACACTACCTGCCACCAAAGCAGCAGCAGGGAAATAGTACAAAATCCATTTGGAAAGATATTCAGCAAATCCCAACAATTGGATTTCCCAAGACGCATTATCATCCAAAGAAGGCTGTGCATTAAACAGGCCCTAACATAAAAATGGAAGAGAAATCCGACCCAAGAGATGTGCAAACCTCAACATAGAAATAAAAGAAATACAAACAAACAAGGCAACATGGCACAATCCAAAGTTCATAATTCACTAGCAACTAATTCTAAAGATATTGCAGTGGATGAACCACCTGATAGGGAATTCAAAAGAATGATTTTTAAAACTCAATATATTCCAAGAGAATACAAAAAAGCAAATGACCAAATTAAGGAAGACAATGCAAGATATGAATGAAAATCCAATAATGAGATAGAGATACTAAAAAGAACAATATAGAAATCTTGGAAATGAAAAAATAAGAAAAAAATCAGTAAAAAGCCTAACATAGATTTCAACAGAAGAGAATTTCAGGACTTGAAGAAAAGGTAAATGAACTAGAACATGCAGAGACTAATTAAAAAAAATAGGTAACTATGAAAAGAATATACAAGATCTTTGGGACAACATTAAAAGAGTTACCTTAAGAGTCAAATCTTAAAGGAGTAATAGCAATACAGGTTAACAGCATAAGAAATTTATTCAGTAAAACACTAGCAGATTTCCCAAATCTTGGGAATGAGATGGGCCCTCTGGTATTATAGGCATTTAGGACCCCAAAAAGACCCAAACAGAAAAGAACCTTGCCATAACACATTACAGTTAAGATGACAAAAAATCAGAATAAATGAAGACTATTAAAAGCTGCAAGAAAGAAATACCAAGTCACTTACAAACAGCATATTTCTCAAAGAAACTCTAAAGGACACAAGGGTTTATTACCATATTTAAATCTCACAAACATTTATTAAGTAAATGCTATTATGATTACCATTTTACAAATGAGGAAACAAAGGGCAGAGAGACAATTTTTCTTAAACTACAAATTAATTGTGAAGACATATATAAAGAAAGTCAGTCTGCCTTCAGGGCCTGGGCTCCTAAGCATTATGCCATATGAAAACAGGCAGACCTTAATTTTAGACAATGTAACATTAAGGATGTAAATTAAGGCAATCATCAAAACACAAAATCTTGATAACCTAAGTTTTATGCCCTAAATACATGAATTACTATCTTTAATTCAGAACTCAAATAAATGTATAGATTTAAAAAATGTGTGGAAAATGTGCATAGGGCTGGGTACAGTGGCATACACCTGTAATCCTAGTGGCTCAGCAGGCTGAGACAAGAGGATCACAAGTTCCAAGTCAGCCTCAGAAACTTAGTGAGGCCATAAGGAACCTGGCAAGACCCTGTTTCAAAATAAAAAATAAAAAAGACTGGGGAGGGCTCGGATTATAGCTTAGCAATAGAGCACTTGCCTACCATGTGTGAGACACGGGGTTCAATTCTCAGCACCACATATTTATAAACATCCATTGATAACTAAAAATATATTTTTTTAAAAGTGGGGGGGGCTAGAGATGTAGATCAATGGTTAAACATCCCTGGTTGAAATCATGGTACTTATTAAATAAATAAATAAAATGTGCATAGGTAATTAGTAAGTGGGTAAAAGAATAGAGCAGAAATACATGGACAGCTGTGAAATTTTGCTGGTTAAATAATACCTAATATTTATGTAACATTTACAATCAATGAGATTTCATTAGTAACCTCTAAATATAATGAGAGTGTTTAAAAATATGTTTTCTTTCTTCTTTTTAAATTTGGCTAAATTTCTTCCCTTTGTATACAGGTTGTTTTCAATACCTATATAAAAGTTTTTCCTGATTCTGTAAAAAATAATTTCATGATGAGTATGGCAAGGAATTAGAAGGTCAAGTATTTTTTTAGTCATCTGTTCCCACTATGCAATGCTCATCACTTCATAAACAGAGGCAATATTACCCTCATACCCTATAATTGAGGCACATAATCATACCAGCTGCCTAACTATGCCAAGCATGACTGCCATGCACACAGCTCTTCTTTTTATGAATTAATTGTGCCCACTGGACCAATTTAATACAGTGCTTCTCCAGCATTACCTTTGCCAATCGTGACAGCTGTTGCACAAAAGTCTACAATGCATACATTGCCGCTCACAGTGTACTCTGAACTATGGTTATGCAAAACATCTCTAACTAATGTACTCCTCCAAAAAATGTAAGTAATCAGAGGTTTAAACATCATCAGCAGGGCTGTGGTTGTAGCTCAGTGGTACAGCACTTGACTAGAACACATGAGGCCCTGGTTCAATCCTCAGCATCACAAAAAGATAAATAAAGGTATTGTGTCCATCTGCAACTAATATGTGTGTGTGTGTGTGTGTGTATGGATATGTTTTTTATTTTTAAAAAACATTAGTATATACCAGAAGTCATAGATATGGATATATACAAACACAAAGTCATCTCATGTAATGATGCTTTCAGATATGATGCAACCCAGTAAGATTTACTGAATCAAGGCTACTAATTAATAAATACAAAAAATGTATTATAAACCTAACAGGATGGTTGAAGCAGTCAGAATTACCAAAAAATTACTAGTGATTGGATTAAGACACAAGCAAGCATCTCTTAACTTTACACATCATGAACAGACCCACAAATTTTATATAAGAAAAAAAATTAATCCCTGTTAGTGCTAATAAAAAAATCTTGTCAAAATACAAAGCAATAGAGAAATTGAACTTCATTAAAATTAAAAACATCTGTTCTTCAAAATCCAACATTAAAGAATACAAAGGCAAGACAGATTAGAATAAAATATTTGCAATACATAAATCTGATAAAGAGTTTTTTGCAGGATACATTTTAAACTCTTTCATCTCAGTAATAAATAATCTCCCCCAAATAGAATGGAATAGACAGTTCACTAAATAAAAAATACAGATGGAAAATAAAAACACAAAAAGATGCTTAACATCATTTATCATAATGATGCAAATGCAAATTAAAACCAGGAGATATCAGGGTTAAAATTAAAAACAGTGACAAGCATTGGCAAGGATGTAGAATAACTGTAAGATGTATACAATGCTAACGGGAAATAAAATGGTATAACTACTTTGGATAACTGCAGTTTCTTATAAACCAAAGACACAGAAATTCCACTCCTAAATGTATTTGAGATAAATTAAAACCTATGACATAAAAGGACTTATAAATGAATGCTCAAAGCAGTTCCATCCATTCTTTTTGCATTTTTAGAAACATTACATATCCCTTTTATCTATGCTATACTTGGCCTCTCCCTCTCAACTAAATCATTCTTGTTACTTTTAAACATGTAAAAGTCTCCCCTATTTGGAAAAAATAATCTCACAATTACATCCAGCTTTCACCTCACTTCTTTTCTTTTCAAACCAGTCAAAACAGTTTTCTACACTAACTGGAATAATTCCCTCACCTTTACTTGTTCCTTAAGTCAGAATGCCCAGTATCCATTCTATCACCCCATTAAAATAGTCTTACTTAAAACAACATTGCAACAACCATCATGTCACTAAAAGTAACAGACACTTCTCAGTCCTCATTTTAACTCATCTCAAAAAACATTCACCTCTAGTTACACTCTCTGCCCTTGTTCCCAAGGCACCAGCCTCCTTTGGTTTTCCTTTTATCTCTCTGGTTATTTATTCTCTCTCCTTTAGGAATTTCCTTTAGGATTTTATCCTTCTCCCCTGGCCATTAAGTATCAAAGTTACTCAAAGTCCATCTTAAATACTCTTTTCTTTTTACTTTATATTGTCATTCCAGTTAATATCATTCATACCCTGGCTACCCTTAGCACCTAGCTGGAAAAAACTGACAAGTTGTAACCACTCCTTTGAACTCAAAACAGAGAATTATTACTTTAAAGAGATTCTGAATTCTCAATGTCTTTTAAATGGGAATAGCTCAGAAAACACAAATGAAAATATGGTAAGCACAAACACTCTACACCTGGTTAATACTTTAGGTTTCTCATAAGGAAGTGGAATGCCCCAATGGAAAGATCTTAACAATTCTTTTTGTGGCCTTAATTTCAATGTATACCAATGATAAAAGGGAAGAAGGTAGGTATAAATGAGTTCAGAATGTACAGTTGCCACAAAAACAGGTACTAACACTGCAAATTACCATGTTTTCAGTGTCATCAAAATAGTGCTTATTAGACAAAATTACTCCATCTAGTGTACAGGGCAAGTAAGTAGAATCCAGTGGTAGATGCCATCATTGCTGTATATCTAGGACAAGATCCAAGTCAGTGGATGAAATTTTAGTGATACAATTTGTAAAAGAAAGCACTAGAAAATATTACACTAAGTAGAATTCAAGTCCCAGTGGGAAAAATGGAATGTAAAATCAGAAATTAAGGCTGAAAGTCATTCATCTGGAGTGAACATTCCCAGTGAAGGAAAGCAGAAGGGTGGCTCACTATGATTGCAAGTCTATAGGTTCATCCCCTCTTCAAATACAAAGCTAAGGGCATCAAAATATTCCTAACTCATAACAATAATGTATTCTACATTTCAAAAAGGCAGAAGAGGGCTGGGATTGTAACTCAGTGGAAGAATGCTTGCCTAATGAGTGTGTGAGGCACTGGGTTCAATTCTCAGTACCACATATAAAGAAATAAAATAAAGGTTCATTGATAATGAAAAAATATTTTTTTAAAAAAGGGCAGAAGAAAGGATATTAAAAGTTTTCACTGTAAAGAAATGATAACTATTGGCTGAGATACATGTTTAACCTGATGTAAACATTACAGAATGTACACAGTAAGAATTACATGTTACTCCACTAATATGTTCAAGTGATGTTTTTATGTGTCAGTTAAAAATACATTAAAATTTTTTAAAATAAAAAATAAGAAACATTCCAAATTCTAATAACAAAGTGCCTAATATCCTCTTGACTGCCTTGATCAAAACTAACAAAAGACAAAACCAGTTCTGGTGCTCTTAAAACTAAATAGATACTTATAAATGGTAAAGACCAGCAGTGGAATTTGGAATCATAACACCTCTGCTTTCATGCTAGTTCTTTCTTTTTCAAGGAAGTATTATTAATGGTAAGTGGGGATTACCCAGAAAGCCTCAATTATTCATTTATGACATGTAACCATTAACAATACTTACTTAAATCATATTAGAATTTGTTTAAAGAAATTATATAATGCATGCAAATTTTTTGCTAAAACACAATAATATCCCATAAGATGTGATTTACTGTTAATATTGAAAACAGACATAATTATTAAATATAAATAAAGATTGAATAACACTCAAGAGTTATGAATGAACTCAAATGTAAAAATATCACACTATAACCTAAAGTATGTAATAGCTACTGACAAGATTCAAGGAGTTTCCATATTATTCAAAAAGAAGTTCCCAAGGGCTTGTAGAAGCTACAAAACAGTGAGTAAACAAGAAGCATTTCTAATAACATTAGAAAAAAATTCCATATTAAGAAAAATTTCTAGTCACAAAAAGCAATAGTATTTTCTGCAAAGAGAATTTTGCCTCCATATATATTCTAGAGAACAAAAACTATGGTGAATCTGATCCCATAATACTATATGTAGGTCAGATTTTTCATTTTCAATTTTTTAAAAATGAACCTGAAAAAGAATAGACACTTCCTATGGAGGATATAATAAAAACATTAATTCTCTTAGAAACATAAGAGCCAAATACATGTTAATAAAACCACAGAAGGCATGAATAACATGAACACAATTATTCAAAGAATGAAAAGAAATGGCTAACATTTGGAAAAGACAGTTTGGGGAAGGAAGGAATTAACAACTTTATAAAACGTGGTAATATAGGGAACTTGTTACTCCAATTATTCTAGCTAATAATAAAAATATAAGCTATTACAGAAGTACAGATGAAAGAATAATCTCTCTAGTCAGGGTAATCTGATTTCTGAACTGACATTTCATAGCCCTAATATCGCAGAGACCACATGTAGACATTCCAGTCAATAGTCCCAGCTGAGTGCAGCCTTCCTCAATCCCTGTCAAAGATGTCTTGGACTCCCTAGCCCAGGTCAACCATTATATGAAAATCACTAAGAAAGCTCTGTCAACACCAAGTCAAACTTTAGTTTAGCAAGTCAAATTCTTGACTTAAAAAAACAAAAATTCATTAGATTGCTAAAATGCTTATTGCTTCAAGATATTAAATTTTATGGAAATTTGTTATGAAATATGTCTGGGGTTCCCATGACTACGCACAATGATCTGTGATTTGCTAGGAGTCAAGAACTCAGGACACAGTCAAAGTCATGACTACAATTTATCGCAGCAAAAGAAAACAAAGCAAAATCAGAAAAGAGACAAAGACATATGACAGTTTGGATAAAAAAGAACCAAGATTCCAAGAATCCCCTCCCAGTGGAATCATAGCAGATATACTTAAATCCTCTGGAAGTAAATGGTGAGAAAATGGGTAGTGTGTTCTGTAGAGAAGCTCATTAGAAACACAGTGCCTACAGTTTTTATTGGAGGTTAGTCATGTAGGTTCTCTCTGTTCAGCACATACAAAAATTTCAGATTCCCAGAAGAAAGCCAGTGTTCATCTTATACAACAATGCTTCCACAAACACCTCAGGTACAGTGAGTCACTCAAATCACTTAGAAAAAGGTTTTATAGTAAAGCAGAAAACTTTACCATTCACATCCCCAGATGCCAATGAAGGATCACCCTTAAAAGCATGTTTCTAAGGAGAGCACACTCAGACCTGCTATGTTAATTGTTCTGTACTTGCAGCAACGGAAACCTGGAACAACGGCCACATATCATTGTTAAAAACAATGTAGGCTATAAAAATCACTAATCTAACCTGACCTAAAATGGCCTAACTCCTGTTCCTGTGAGAAAATTAAGTTAAAGTACTACAAAATAAACAGTATTAAAAGAAAATATAATAAATATTTATTTTTTAAATATGCATCATTACAAAATATCCCAGAGTAAAATTAATATTTGAAAATTAATTCAACCTCAGTCTTTTATGCTAGTACATGTCAAGCTGCCTATGGTGAACCTTGATACAAATTTATTTTGAAGAAAACATAACACTATTTTGAAATGCAATCATCTAATGATCATTTGCTACCGGGGGGAAAAAAATCAATGTGCAATGTTACAATGAATCCCTGATCAGCAAAGAATCATTAGATAAAATTTTAAATCTAATAAGGTTTGACATAAAAAATTACAGGAGTAGCCAGGCGCAGTGGTGCACCCCTGTAATCCCAGCAGCTCAGGAGGCTGAGACAGGAGCATTATGAATTCAAAGCCAGCCTCTGCAATGGCAAGGCACTACGCAAGTTAGTGAGACCCTGTATCTAAATAAAATACAAAATAGGGCTGTGGATCAGTAGCCAAGTGTCCCTGAATTTAATCCCTGGTTCCCCCGCCCCGGCCAAAAATTACTGGAGTAAGGCTGAGAGTATAGTTCAAGTAGGACACTTCCTTGGCATGTGCAACCACTAGACTGTATCCCCTGCACCTTAAAAAATAGAAATTTTAAAATCAGAGTAGTAATTTTTGAAATTATAGTCTAGTACAAAAAAATTTACATTGGTTATCTACTACTTTTCTAATTTTAATCACAAAAAATTGTCATTTTAAAGATATTTAAGAGAATAAAGTGATATGTAGCCCATTTGTAAACACAATTTAGAAATAAATATTTCAGGTCCTAATAGATCTATAAATATATCATTATTAGCAGATTACATATTTGCAAAACTTCCTATTTGCTATAATTTATTTGTAACACCAATAAGTGCATGAACAGAGCAGTAAATTTTGAGTCAAGGCTGAAGACAGTGGATGAAATGAAGGGTGCATTTCCCAGCAGTTTCTCAGCTCAAGATTTAAAAGCAAGAGGACTGTCCCTCAATGAGACAAGTGACTAAGGAAATTCACTGAAATTCAACATTGGAATAACAAAATAATCACAGAGACCCAGAAAGTCAGAAACTTAGAACATGAGAAACAATACATTAGAGACACTCCAGCTTGGCTGGTGGCTGCAGCAGCATCAACACCACCAGCCCATCACAGAAGAAAAGGAAGCACAGGCAGAGAGAGAGAGGAAGGCTCGGCAAATAAAATTGGCCTGAAGGAACCTATAATATGAGAGGGAGGATGATCTTAACTGACAGAGATGGTAGGGGAAGTTGTTTGGTGAAAAGCAGGGCAAGTTCAACCACAATCAGTGTCATGACAGAGGGGACCATTTTTGAGTGGACAAGAGGCAACAAGCAGAGGATGGAGTTTGGGAAATCATAAAGGAAGTTGCCAGCCTGACCAAGCAGGTGCCTATTGTGGGGTCTAGAGTATGTCTGGAACAGTGTGACTGAAACAGGCACAGAGAGGACTGTGCCTAAAGCAACACAGGGTGTGGATACCTTAGAGAGAGAGTTTCACTTCATGGCTGTCATCCCATATAAGCATCTGGGAAGATGCCAGTAACCTGACAGTCAGGCATATCTATATTCTAGGACTGATCCTGGATAATTCACAACTATGAAGATGGAATATGTGAAGCCTGTCAAGGTTTAGACTCCTCACCCTAAAAGTGGAAATTTCAGGAAACCCCTGAGACCCAGACATCTAGCAGAGATCAGCATCCCCTCAGCAACAGCAAGGTGTGGACCAAATCTCAAATACCCACCAACAGTATTACAAGAGTCAGTCAAGTCCAAACACCAGCTACCAGACTTCTGAGAATACCACATCAGCCCCACTATAGGAAAACCCCAGTTGTCAACTCTCCCAAGCCTATCCCACCCTATACTTGGAGATGGGAAGACAGCAACTACAACCAATTTTAGCTCCTGGCCACAATGACTGGCAGCTTGGGGAGAAACACAAACCCCCATCCCTGATCTAAGGGTTACAGAGTCCCCAAAAAATAAATACAAAGAGTGGCACAACAGCATAAGCAATGAACATCTTTTCAGAAAGTTGGACCACCTCAGTGGAAACAAACTCTTTTTGGGGGGTGGCAAATTGGTGGGGGAAGGGGGACCAAGGAGTGAACTCGGGAGCACTCAACCACTGAGACACATCCCCAGCTCTATTTTGTATTTTTATTTAGAGATACAGTCTCACTGAGCCTTGCTTTTGCTGAAGCTCACTTTGAATTCGCCATCCTCCTGCCTCAGCCTCCTGAGCTGCTGGGATTATAGGCATGCGCCATTGCCCCCGGCCCTTTGTTTTCTCATTAAGAATTTTTTCCCTGCCCTCCAACCTTTTTCCTCTCTTTTGAAAAATTTTACATTTTATTATTATTTTTTTAATTGACTTTTTCCTTTGATTTTGCGTGATTTGTGTGTACATGTGTGTGTATGGGGGAATACGTATGTACATGTGTGTTATTTTTGCAGATAGATTTTAAAAAACTATAGTATAGACTCACATTATTTTCCTTTTATTTTAATTGCTCCCTTCTTTACCCATTTATTATTTAGCCTTGGTTTGACTTTGGTGGAGTAAAATTTTACATGGGTTTGTTTTGTTTTGATATTTGTTTGCTTATACCTTGGGTTTTATTCTTCTTATTACCCCTCTTCACTATATTCCCCCACAAAGGACCAAATTTTTTCTATTCCCTTTCTGTCTTTACTTTATGACTTTTAGTTATGTTGTTTTCCTCCCTCTTTGTAGCCATCATCTGCTATTTATCTCCTGCTTTTCCTCTGTTCATTTTTTAAATATTTCAAACTTTCTCTTGCCTTCCTACCATATTTTCTGTTCAGTTAAGGAACTGCAATTCCACTATCAGCATTGTATAGCTTATGTAACCCTTACCCCATTCATACTGTTGTGCTTTTTAATATAGTGTATGATATAGTGGACACCTGCTAGTTAATGTGTGATCTAGTTCACAGTTTATTGTTGACACAGATGTAAAATGCTGACACACCATTCCTCTACAAGGTGGTAGTTAGTATTACAGATGCAAATCTTTAGACATCAAATCTTTATTTTAAGACTGTATATCAGTTGTTACCATTGTTCCTAGTCCTTGTTTTGTCTTTCTTTGAGGTGGGAAGTCACTGGGACACTTCAAGCTCACAGAGTAGAGATGCTGCTGCCTAGTAACTTAGCCAAGTAACAGCAAACCTCACTCTATACATGCGGTAGCCCCACTCAAACTTCAACAATACTTTAACACATAAAACATGGGAGAGAAGAAACACAGACCAATAACCAGGCACCAAGGAAAAATAATTAGATGAGGACCTCAGATACCACTCCTGGACATCTACTCATACTTCTAAAACAAGAGAGAAGTCCCTAGAACAAAAAAGATAACTACATACCACAGGAAACACTTATAAAAGAGAACGAGGAATCCAACACAACTGACATACAAGTCCAAGATATGAGAAAAAAATATGAGGAAATCTGCAAATTTACTCTCAAAACCTATAGTAAAGAAAACCACAGATATGGAAGTGAACAAATTTCCAAAGAAAGACTACAAAAAAACCTGATTATTCAAATATCAAACAACTAAATGATCTAAGAAATTGAGAACAAGTGCAGTAGGTTAAAGACCATTTCAATAAGAAAAGAGATATTAAAAACAATTAGAACTCCAGAAAATGAAAGAAACACATGAATCAAATTAAAAATTCATTTGAGGGGCTGGGGCTACAGCTCAGTGGCATAGCATTTTGCTGAGAGCCATAGCTAAGTAGGAATGACGCATGGTAATTTCCTTGTCAGCCTACCCCATGTTGCTTAGAGGAAGGACTCTCCATTGTGGAAATGGGCTTTCCTTGGACCCAGGTCATTTGCAGTGACATTGCATGTATGTTTGAGAAAGGTGACCCTGCTCAAGGACCAGGGTGGATCCAGGTTTAGGGAGGATCCTGCTGGATTAGAGTGGGTCCAGGTTTAGGGTGTATCCTGCTGGGAATAGGGAGTATCCCGCTCCTTGGGTTTAGGGTGGTTCCAGGTTTAAGGTGGACCCTGCTGTGAATAGGGCATATCCTGCTGCCTCAGGCGCTGGCCTGCTCCTTGAGTTCCTGTTGAGTTCTCGAAGGATTCAGAGAGTATTTTGGGATGCAGAGTCCAGTGGAAGTGTGGATTTTCCCCAGAACAAGCGTGTAGAGTGCCGATGAGAGTTCGGGAATAAAGAATTGCTGTTTGAATCTACAAGTCTGTGAGTGGCTCGTGATTTTGTGCCCAGCCAGATTGTGGCATTTGGCGTTCTGTACGGGGAACGCTTGAAGCTTGGAGGTAAGTAAAATTGCTCACCCCTGAGGGAAGGCAAGAGAATGGGTGACCATTTCAAAAAACAATGTGTTCTTGTTTTGATTTATTTTGTTTTTATTTCAAGTTGCCTATCCCTAGAACTTTCTCAGGCAAACTGGGGAAAATGGTTGGCTCAAAGTTTGAAGTTGTTCGCCCCTGAGGAAGAAAACTTGTTAGAGGAAGGAGGCACCCCAGTAAAACCAAGAACAATTAGGGCATATGTTGATAAAATACAAAAATGTAGCCCATGGCTTTTTAAAGACGAGTTATTAAGTATATCAATGGGACCATCATGGTATCCTGTAGAAGGATTTTTCTTCAACAAGAAAGAAATGGCTAGTTCTGTTTACTACATTTGTCTAAGATCCTGGTTTTTACAGACATCTGATTAATTTACAAAGCTAAAGTGTTGAAACATCAACCACTAAATATAAAATCAAGTACTCTTTACTTATTAAGTTCCATAAGGTAATATATTTAAACATTATGTGTGTTTTTATAAATTGGTAAATGGAAAAAAAGTTTAATATTGCTTTGGTCTGTGTCTTTGCTAAAACAAGGTTACTAAGTGTTAAGATTCTATCAGGTGTAATTTATATACAAAGAGTATAAGAAGTTTCAGTTGGGTTTCAATTACAGTATTATAGTACCATAAAAAACATGAAAGTATTTCATCTTATTAAAGTGGAGTAATTTGTCTAAATTCAGAAATTTTATAAGGGTTGTTTCACAATGTAAATTTTTAAAAAGGGTTAACGGCTACAATAGAGATATAAAAAGATTAAAGATGTGGAAATATATTTTATATAAAGGTTAAAAAAATGAAATGTTTCTAGATGAGATAATCTCTGTGTGGTAAAGTAAAAAGTTGTAAAATGCCTTTTAAAAAGATTTTGAGGAAACTAGACTTACTTTAAAAGCTTGAGAAAGGAAGAAAGAAGAAAAAGGTATTTGTACATGGCAGATAGAGACAAAGCTTCTTAATGGAGTAAAAAAAAAAAGCCTTTAGTTGAAGGGCAGCCATGTAAACAAACATTAAGCGATTTAAACAGAATCTAAGCCTCGTTTAAAAGAGTGAAACTGTAGGTGGTGAAAAAGTACATTTAAAAGTACAGTATAGATGACAATTGGAAGGCTTTAAAAGGTTAAATTGAAGGTGGTTGAGATACCTTCATGGCGGGAAAAAGAAAAAAGAGATATAAAAAGATTCAAGATGTGAAAATATATTTTAATATAGAAGGTTAAAAGAAAAAGAAACGTTTCTAGATGAGATAATCTTTGTGTGGTAAAGTAAAAAGTTGTAAAATGTCTAAGTAAGTTGCAAAAGGCTTTAAAAGGTTAAATTGAAGGTGGTTAAGATGCCTTCATGATGGAGGAAAGTTTGCATCATTCAAAGCCTAGTTAATCTTAAAAGCATTACTTAAAAAAAACCATAAAAATGGAAAAATAATAGGATAAAAGATATTTATATAAAGAAGATTAAAATTTGAAGTGAAACATTAAAGACAGAAGTATACAAAGTTAAAAAAAGATAGAGAAGATGTAGAAAGACAGAAAAGATGTAGAAAAACAAAAATTTTAAACGCACAAAATAGGAAACAAACAAAAAAAACTAAGAGAAAAAAAAAGCAACTAAGGGTGAATGTATACAAACCTTAGAAGAAAACTAGAAGATAGAAACAAGATTTTAAAAAATGGTTTAAAATGTCAAGTAATGGTATTTCAGATAAAAAATACAAAAAGCTAAGACAACTATTAGATACAGACATTCAAGATAGAAAAAGGTAGAAGAGAGAAATTTAAAGTCAAATATTGGATAAAATAGAAGAACAAGGAGATTATTAGTAATTTTTTTTCAAAAAGCCCATCAACTTTAATTTCTGGTGGTGCAGATATTAGAAGTCTCAGATGAGGGTGTTAAAATTTATAGACAAAAGCCAATTTAGAAAACATTAAACTAGAAGGAAATTGGTTTAAAACTACATCAAAAAATTAAAAGGACTAAAGTAATTCTAAAAACTAAGGCAAAATGCTTTTGGAAGACTTAAATTTAAAAAGATTTTTAAATTTCCAAAGGATGCATATAGGATATTTTGGAACATCATCCCTGAAGAAAAATCAGTTAATGTTTTACTTAACAGGAATCTCATACAATCCACAGGGACAAAGCATAGTTGAAAGAGTTCATCAAACTATTATTAAAATGTACTTATTAAAGCAAAAAGAGGGAATTGGAAAGGGTATATATCCCCCAAAGATAAACTTAAAATAACCATTTTTACTCTAAACTTTTTAAATTTGGATTCATCAGGACTTAGTCCGAGGAAAGACATATGTATCCAAAAAATGTACATAAGCCTAAGGTACTTTGGAAAGATATTCTAACAGAACAATGGAAAGGTCCTGACCCAGTGATTGTCTGGAGTCGGGGTTCTGTTTGTGTGTTTCCACAGGGAGAACAGCAGCCACTTTGGATTCCAGAGAGATTAACCAAAGCAATTTCTACAGACCAAAAAGAAGATGATTTGACTCAAATCCATAACAGCTGATATCCAGAGTTCCAGCTTGGCTATTCTTACATCTGCGACAGTGGTTAACCAGGATACTTTTTTCAATATCTATTTTATTATTGCCTTTTCCCACATCATAAAGTTCTATTTTATTTTTTGAGCTCATACGAACCTAGGTTAATATTTTTCTGATCAGTTTTATTTTTTGACTGTGGAGTTTTTAAACATTGCAATGGAAATTTCACCTGTGTAAAGCTACAAGGCCTTTACTATTGTCTTATGTGTTATACATTTGTGTGCACTCTTGTGTTTTGTGTTGTATGTCTGTATGTGCGTATGTGCATATTTCATACATGAGGAGCGCTCATGAAAAAATGGATCCGAAGTTTTTTTTATTCACGTGATTTAAATGGTTTAATTTAAATTAGGTAAACAGCTATTAAGGATTGTTTTTAAAGGAGGTTAACAGATCTGTTTGTTTACTTTTACCTTTCCTTTTCATTATATTTAATAATTCTGTTCAGGATAATGTCTCTTTAGCATCATTGCCAGAATTCCTATCTCTATCTCAGTGCCGGTGAAGACAAAGATAAAACCAAACGACAGCTTCTATGATAGCTATCAAATAAACTGTATAAACTGATGCATCAATTAATATAACTCAACAAGTAATGCTTAATCAAGGAGTCAATTTACCTTGGGAGGAAATGGACATATTGATAGACTCCTCTGCTTTGAACTGCTTGCAGAACTTGCCTGGACTATGTATCACTTGTATACATTGTGAACTATCGTTTGGTGCAGCGAATTGTGGTAGTACTGGCATATCTTTGCTGATGGTGTCACCAGTGATGCAATTTTTCCAAAGGAGCCATCAGTTGGCTTGGTGTCGTCGCATTTCTGTATCCTCCTCCCTTCTATTAGTGATGGTCTAAATTTGGGGGCCAACAGAGGTGAGGCAAAGAACCTCATCCCCCTACTGGCACCAAGGCCAAATTTGAGAGCCAACAGAGGTGAGGCAAAGAACCTCACCCCCCCACTGGTGTATAGGCCTATCCACAAGTATGGCTGTATGCTGGACTGGCAGTCAGTGACAGGTATGATCCAATTGCAGCAGTATCAACCTAAGACAGGAGGCTGATGCCTAGAGGTCAGTTCATCCCATGACGGGTAAGAACCATATGTTGAATTGGACAACCTACCAGGCATGGTCCCTAAGCCACATTGCTTGTTGTTTAATTAATCAGAAGGGGGGAGCATTTGCCTACCACCTGTGAAGCACTGGGTTCAATCCTCAGCTCTATATAAAAATAAAATAAAGGAGCATAGTTCCCCTCTCTTAAAAAAAAAATCTTGAAAGTATCACCAACAGTACAGATTGAATAGAAAAAAGAACTTCAAGCCTCAAAGAAAAAACCTTGGGCCTTGAAAAGAGGGTATAATAAGGGGGTGGAGATAAAAGACCATGATTAGAATATGCAAGAACTCTGAGACAGCACCAAGAGAATAAACCTGAAAGTCACTGGGACAGAAGAGAATATGGAGATAAAAACTAAATGCATAAAAATAATAGCAGAAAATCTGCCTCACCTTAAAAATGAGATACACATCCACATATAGGATACATATAGAAGCCCAAATAGACAAGATCATAAAAACCTTCACAGGACACATAATAATCAAAAGTCTAATATATAAAAAAGAAAAGAATATTAAATTAAAAGCTACAAAAAAAATGTAATCCCACATTTAGTGGCAAAACAATAAGGTTCATTTCTGACTTCTCAACTCAGACCCTAAAACAAAGGAGGCCTTTTCAAGCTTTAAAAGAAAACAATTGCCAGTAAAGATTACTATATCTAGCAGAGCTATCTTTCAGAATAAATGAGGAAACAAAAACTAACCATGATATGAATAAAGAATTCATGACCATCAAGGCAGCACTATAAAGAAAACTGAAAGATATACTGCATACAGAGGAACCAAAAAGCAAAACCCAAAGCTCCCAACAGATGAAGTTCACTAGAAGAGCAACCAACTAAATGAAAATCAAGACAGAATTAAATGTAGCAAACAAAACAAAATGGTAGGAAATAATGTCTATCCATAACAATACTGAATATAAAAGGTTTCAACTCTCCAATTAAAAGACATAAATCAGCAGAATGAATCAAAAAACAACATAAAACTATATGCTGTTAACAAGAGACTCATCTATTAAGCAAAGAAATTTATAAGCTAAAAGTTAAAAGATGGGGTAAAATTATTCCATGCAAAAGGAGTCCAAAAACAAACAAGAGTAACTATTCTCATATCTGAAAAAGCAGATTTCAAGCAAAAATTAATCAGAAGAGACAAAGATGGCCACTACTTTCTGGTAAAAAGAACAATCCAAAAAGAAAATATAACAATAGTAAATGCTTATGTCACAAATGTCAGTGAACCTAACACATCTATAGAATATTTCACCCCAAACAGCTGACTTTGCTTTCCTCTCAGCAATTCATGAAACCTTTTCAAAAACAGATCATATTCTAGGTCACAATGCAAGTCTTACCAAATACCAAAGCACTGATATAATCCCACGCATCCTATCAGATCATGATGGAATGAAACTAGAAATCAACAATAAGAAAAATTATAGAAACCATAAACACACAAACACATGGAGATTGAAAAATACTCTTTTAGGGGCTAGGGTTGTAAAGGAGGAATAAATCATAAAAGAAATGAGAGAAGAAATTCTTAGAAACAAATGAGAACAGGTATAACATAACAAAGTTTGAGGAACAGCAATGAAGGCAGTTCTAACAGAAAAATTTATAGCACTAAGAACCTACATTTAAAAAATAGAAAGATCCCCAATGCAATGCTACACCTTACAGCCTTAGCAAAGGGAAAACAGACTAATGTCAAAATCAGTGGAAGACAGAAAATAATTAAGATCAGAGCTGAAATTAATGACACTGAGACTATAAAAACAACACATGGGCTCAATGCAATAAAGAGCTGATTCTTTGAAAAGATAAACAAGATTGATTAAACTCCTAGCCAAACTACCCAAGAAAAAGAAGGAGAAGATCCAAATTAAAACAACTAGAGATGAAAAAGAAAATATTACTACATTCACTAATAAAATCCAAAGGATTATTATAAGCCATTTATAAATTTAGAAATAAACTCCAATAAACTGGAAAATCTAGGAGATAATGACAAATTTCTAGATATACATAACCTATACAAATTGAACCAGAAGATTAAGAAAATCTAAACAGATGAATATCAAACAATGAAATTAAAACAGCAATTAAAAGTGTCCAATGAAGAAAGGCCCAGGTCAGATGCATTCTAGGTTGACTTCTACCAGACCTTAAAAAAGAAAAGAAAAAGAACAAAAAACTAACTCTAGTCTTCCTGAAATTATTCCATGAAATTTAAAGGAAGGAACTACTCTCCAATACACTCTATGAAGCCAGTATACCAGATACCAAAACCAGACAGAGACACATCAAGGAGAGAAAACTACAGACCAATATCCCTGATGAACATGATGCAAAAATCATTAATAAAATATTAGCATTTGAAAACTTAAGAAGATAGTACACCATGATCAGGAGAGTTTCATCTCATGGATACAAGGTTGCTTCAACATACACAAATCAATAAATGGAATTAATCATGTAAATAGAATTAAAGAAAACAATCAAATGATTATCTTCATATATGCAGAAAAGGTCTTTGATAAAATCCCACATCCACTAATGTTAAAAAGTCTTGAAAAACTAGGGACATAAGGAACTTACCTCAACATTATAAAGACTATAATATGAGAAACCCAAAGTCAATATCTTATTAAATGGGGAAAAACTGAAAGCATTTCCTCTAAAATCAGAAACAACACAAGTATGTCCACTCTCACCACTCCTATTCAATACAGTCCTTGAAACTCTAGGCACAGCCACCAGGCAAGAAAAGGAAATTAAAGGGACATTAAAAGGAAAATAAGAAATAAAATTATCTCTGTTTGCTGATGGCATGACCCTACACCTAGAAGACCCCCCCCCCGGACATACACACACACAAAAAAAAACTGCACTAGAGAATAAATAAATTCAATTAAAAAATCAGCAAAGTAGCAGGATGCAAGGTCAGATATCATAAAGACAGGGAAAATCAGCAAAGTACATGGAGGCTGAGGGGGAGGCAGGAGGGACCAGAAAGAATTTGACCAAAATATGCTATGTGCATGTACAAATATGCCACATGAATTCCACCTTTATGTATATGTATAAAGCCCAAATTAAAAATATATAAAAGAGTGGAAGATATACCAGTATCATAGAAAAAGAGGAATAGGGAAGAAAGGAGGGAGGAAAATGAGAAGGGGAGGTACCAGGGACTGAAATAAATTAAATTTCCTGCATGTCTGATTATGTCAAAATGAACCCAACTGTTGATACAATTATAATGTACAAATAAGAGGAAAAGAATGAGTGATTCAATACACACATTCTCAGTTGAAGTAGAACTCAACTTACCTTCTTTTTTCAGCTCTCATACTGTAAATTCATCATTTTCACAGCCTATTAGTGCCACATGTTTGCATTTTGTGCTTTTTGTTCTTTCATGATTTTATGGTTTAAACCCCAAGTGTAGTGCTAAAGTATTATCTAATGCTTTTAAGTTCAAGAAGATTATAATAAATGGAGTTTTACTCAGTCAAAAAGAAGAATAAAATTATGTCATTTGCTGGTAAACAGTTGCAACTGGAGAACACTGTACTGATTCAAATAAGCCAGACTGAGAAAGTCAAGGGTCAATTATCCTCTCTCACACGTGGAGGCTAGAGAGAGGAAAAAGGGTAAGGGGAATTCATGAAAGTGGAAGGAAGTCCAATACAAGAGGAAAAGGATTGAGAGAGAGGGAGTAGGAAGGGGATGGAGAAATACTGAAAAACAAAATCTATTAAATTATGTTATGTCTATGTATAAATATTACAATGAATACTGCTTATGTATATAATTATAATGCACTAATTGAAATAATAATAATAATAATTAGAAGGGAGTTCAGTAGAGTAACCAGATCAGGGAAGTAAAAAGGGAAAAGAAAGAAGGAACTGGGGAAGAAGATTGATCCAATTTTGTTATGTACATTTTCAAATATAGCATAATGAATCCCACTATTATGTATGCACTATTGTGTATGCATCAAATTTTTAAAAGGGGTAGCTGTGATATATCTTATAAAGAGCATATGTGTTAGATAAGCTTTATTTAGGCATGAGTTAGAGTACTGTTGGTTGTGAGTTCAATGCTAATGAATCAATGGTACATATAAAAAGGGTGTATGTAAACAGAAATACACATAAAACAGATTTATGTATTGATCAATTGACAAAATTGTTACAATCAACGGCCTACAGAACTTTTTCCTGTATTTCTCCTGGGGGCAATGGTTCACCAATTCAGTGTTTATAGCAACTTTATAGAACACAACTATCACAAATAACAAGAATCAACTACTAAAAAAATAAATAAATAAAAGAATCAACTACTTATGTAAACTTTTTCTGGAAGCTGAACATACACATTCAAGTGCCTGAATCATAAGTGTATAGTTCCATGAATCTTCACAAAATCTAAACAATACCCAAATCAAGAAACAGAATATAATCATAGGCTGGAGGCTCAGTGGTAGAGCACTCGCCTAGCACACGTAAGGCACTGGGTTCGCTCCTCAGCACCACAAATAAATAAATAGATAGATAGATAGATAGATAGATAGATAGATAGATAAATAAATAAATAAATAAATAAATAAATAAATGTATTATGTCTACCTACAACTAAAAAATAAATATTAAAAAAGAGAAAGAAACAGAATATAACCAGAATCCAGAAACCAATTCATGTTCTGTTTTTTGTCATTATGCCCAGCAAAAGAAACCACAACTCTGCCATCTAAAACTATTGTTTTGCCAATTTAAAACTTTAAACTGGAATCATATGACATATTCCCTTATGTTTTGCTTTTTACATCAATGTTGTGTTTATGTAATTCATTCATGTTTTTTTTAAAGAGGGAGAGAGAGAAGAGAGAAAGAGAGAGAGAGAAAATTTTTTTAATATTTATTTTTAAGTTTCCAGTGGACACAACATCTTTATTTTATTTTTATGTGGTGCTGAGGATGGAACCCAGCGCCCTGCGCATGCCAGGCAAGCGTGTAACCACTTGAGCCACATCCCCAGCCCTTACTCATGTTTTTATGTGCAATTTAATTTTTACCATTCTAGATTATTCCATTAAATGTAAATAATAGAAAAGTTTGTCTTTTCTATGATTAATGGGAAAGGGGCTCTCATATAGTGTTAATATGAATATTCTTGTACTTGTTAAACCAATATTTTTTAAAAGTTTCCACTTTTATATGAAAACATAAAAGAAGTACTTATTGTTGTGAATGTTGCTAAATCAACAACTGAAAACATGAAACTGTATACAAGTTAGCAAAGACAGAGTGAGAATGAACATAAAGAGGGCAAATTTGTGACAATAAATTGCACAAAAATAGTACACTTTATAGAAAGAAAAAAAATTTATTTACATAAAAATAAATAAATAAATAAATGTATTGTGTCCACCTACAACCAAAAAATAAATATTGAAAAAAGATAAAGAAACAGAATTAAAGAAACAGAATATAACCAAAATCCAGAAACCAATTCATGTTCTGTTTTAGTTTTCATCTAAAAACTATAGTCATAATACAGATATATAAACATAAAATATTTTATTTTAAAATGTACTAGATTACAGAATTAATAGATTAAAAAAACTTAGAACCAACAAAGGAAAAACTACTCCCAATTATATTTCCTACTGTACTTATAAGCAGAAGTTGTCAATGACAATTATTTTCAAATCAATATCACTACCTCAGAATTTCTGTGTTCACATGTATTTTATATTATGACAGTTCAGGAAGTCATCCATGAAATACATGAGGACCTTCTCTTGGCATGGTAACCAGGGAGAGATAGACCCAGCATTGAGAACTTTCTGTGGCTCTCCCATGGCAACAGATTGCCCAATGCCTTTCCCTCCACTCTGCTAGGAAGGTTCCTCATAGTAGTTCGGAAGATGGGCGTAAACCGTTAGGAACTGAACAGCCCAACTTCAACCTTTTTTGGAGAAGAACGTTCTACTGAGGGCCTTTGATGTCTCCTGATATAAATAATTTAAGTGTCAGCACCATTTTGCCAGAAGCTCCATCAGTCTGATCAGCTTGCCCATCCTGCCCCCACTTTTGAAACTATTTTCTGTATTCTGTGGTTTTTTTCACCATTCTATTTTTTCCTAGTTTTTATTTCTCAGCCAGCCCATTCCACTGAGGAGAACCTCATTCCCACCACCCACCATGGGATGAGCGGGGTCACAGGATTCAACTACACTATAAAGTATGTGAATATATTTAAATTTATAGTTACTTATATTAAAGTTTTTTATTCTAATACTAAAAACTATACCTATATTTTTTTAGTAGCCATAGACAATCAATTATGATTGCCCTTTAAGTGACAAAATTAAAAAGAGTAAAAACAGGGATTCCAAACTCAGGAGTACATCATACAATGTTTGCCTTTCTATCTATAAATTCACAAAATAATAAAAATAACATTGAAATAATCAAATTTGAGGGAAACCAGACACTAGAGTTTCACAATCCTTATCAGTTATTTTTTTAACAATTTTGTAGTTTTTAAAAAGAATCAAATTAAAATGCAGATACTGGAATGCTTTTGATGATTCTTTCTCTAAAGCTTGCTATCTTGCCTAAGCCATGCCTTTTATGTAACTGAAAAAAAATGTTATATATTAGTATACATTTTATCAGAGTACATTTCTGTGTTTAAAGAAGGAAATTTATTGTACATAGTATTACCATGGACCACATGTATATCTGAGACCTGTCATTATAAATTTAATTTAAAAGTTCTTTTTGCATGCCTGTGAGACATGGGAGGTTGAACTCAGGGTGCTTTACCACTGAGCTATATCCCAGGTCTTTTGATATTTTATTTTGAGATATGGTCTCACTAAGTTGCAGAGGCTGGCATCAAAATTGCAATCCTCCTGCCTCAGCCTTCCAAGTCACTGGGATTACAGTCATGTGCCACCGTATCCAGCAGAAAGTTCTTTAAATATGCCCTAACTATTCAGAAAGTAGATCACCTCTGATCATCAGGAGATTAAAATGACTTATCTAGAAATGTTTCTTTTTAATCCAAGCTAAACTCAAAATTAAATCAGATGTGCTATAGTTTGAATCTTAAATGTACCTCAAAGGCCCATGTGTTAAAGACATGGTCCCCAGGGAGCTGACAGAACTTTTAAAAGAGACCTGATGATATGCCTATTTAATCACATAACTCTCTTTTTCTCATAGATTACTCATAGTGATCAGCTAAGAAACAAAATTTACAAAACTATAACTAGTAAACTTGGAGAGCTACAAATATGCTACTTGAAATATCATTTGTCACATATTCAAAGGCATAAAGAAAAAATTCTTTTGTGTTACTTGAACACAGTAGAAATTCAACATATATTTATAGGATAAATGAAATGTATGTAGGTATGCCTGTGCAATGTATAACTTAAATTATAAGGCACTTGAATATAATGACCATAACCCATTTACACCTTTAAAAAGAAAAATAATAGGTCATAAACTAATTGAGTATCTAGATTTCTATAAACCAAAAAATTATATTTTAATCTAAGACTGAACCTTTACACTTAAAATTTAGTTACATCTAAACATTTATCATAATTCTTCTCCAATATAAAACTCTCACTGGGTTCTATTCATGTTTAAGAGAATATATATGTTTTAAAAGTTTCTGATCAATGCAGATGATAAAAACAAGGAATAAATTTCTACAATCACAATCATCTCTGCAAACATATATTTAGAAAAAATACACTTATTAATTTTATGGTAATCAACACTTTATTCACAGTAGATTCAATAATTACTGGAACTCATCAGTCTATAGTAATTTTCCAGATATCTTCTACCATGTATATGCAAACTACTTCAATATAGCTTTTGAGATTTGGAGGACATACAAAGACCTAATAATTAAAAAGATAGAACTTAAATTCATATTTTTTATGTCAAAGCTATTATACTGACTATATATTATATAGCCTATGGCAAATAACATGAGTTGAGTAGTTGAGCATGGTGGCACACACCTATAATCCCAGCAACTGAGCACGAGGATCACCAAGTTCAAGGCCAGCCTCATCAACTTAGCAAGACCGTATTTCAAAATAAAAAGGACTAGGGATGTAGCCCAGTGGTAAATCTTCCCTGGATAAAATCTCCAGTACCAAATCAAAACAGAACAAAAGAGACAAAAAAAAAATGTGTAAGGCCTAACTTGAAGAGATTGAATTATTAGTGCAAGGTAAACCAACCTCAAAGGAAAATAGCAGAACAATGCATCCTATATCACAACCATCGGCATCAAATAAAAAAATCACTGCTATGGTTTGAATGTGGTTTATCCATCAAGATCATGTATGAGAAGCTTAGTTCCAGGTTAGTGGTATTAGGAGGTAGTCCCAAACCTTTGAAAGATGGGGCCTTTGAAAGTGGGAGATTCTGAGGTTATTCAGGGGCATCTTTTTAGAAAGGTCATGGGATTCTGGCTAGTTCTCATAATAGGGTGGTAATGAAAGTCCAAGCTTGACCCCACCTAGCCTCTCTGGCTTCCCGTTTCAAGATAAAACTATGTCTTCAAATGCACCAACACCCAAAGCTTCAAAGATCAAGAAGAATCGAAGACATACACCACCACCAAAGAAATAAATGTCTAGTAAGCAATTCCAAAGAAATGGAGATTTAAACATTGCCAAAGAATTCAAAATAATTGTTGTAAACTATCCCAGCAAGCTATAAGAGAATGCAGATAAATAATTTAACAAAATCAAAAAAACAATAAAGAAGCAAAATCCTACATTTAATAAAGAGATCAAAAACAAGAAACAGAAATTTTGGATGTGAAAAAAACAATGATTGAACTGAAAAATCCAACAGAGAACTTCAATAGCCAACTAGATGAATTAAAAAAATGAATCAGTGAATTAGAAGACAGATCACTTAAAATTATCCAGTTTCAGGAGGAAAAAAATGCAAAAAGTAAAGAAAACCTACAGGATTTATAAGATATTATCAAGCTATCACATATAAGATGGAAGATTCAGAAGAGAGAGATGATATAGTGACAGAAGAAATAATAATTGAAAACTTTCCAAATTGGAAGAAAGAAGAGCCAGACTCAGTAAGCCCATAGGACTATTTTAGTTAGCTTTTTTATCACTGTGACCAAAACACCCAACAAGAACAACTTGGAGAAGAAAACATTTATTTGGGGCTCACAATTTCAGAAGTCTCAGTCCACTGATAGCCAGCTCCACTGCTCTGAGCCCCAGATGAGGCAGTACATCGTGGGGGGAAGGGCTCATCAGAGGAAAGCTTCTCAGCTCATAGCAGGGTCAAGAAGTAGAGAGGCGGGAGGGAAGAGGAGGTAGAAGAGGCGGAGGAAGAGGAGGAGAACAACAACAACAAGAAAGGGGCCAAAGATATTCTCTTCCAGGGCACACCTCCTAAAACATCCCTCCTCTAGCTATACCACATCTGCTTACAGATATTAGTCAATCCACTCAAACTAGGTTGGATTGATTAGATTATGGTTCTGATAATCTAATCATTTCACCTCTGAAGATACCTGCATTAACTGGAGCTTTTGGGGAATACCTTATATCCAAATCATAACATACTCCAAGTAGATTGAACCTAAAGAGGTTTATTACACTGAGATGTGTTATAATTGAACTGTTAAAAATCAATGCAAATGGAGAAACTTAAAAGCAGCAAGAGAAAACTAATTTGTCAAGGGAACCTCCTTAAAACCATTGGTAAATTTCAGGGACAGAAACCCTAAACCCTGCACACCAAAAAAGGTGGGATATATATTCAAAGGAATGAAAAAAAAATCCCACAAAGAACCTGTACTCTGCAAAGATGTGCTTTATCAATAAAGGCCTTCCTTCCCAAATACAGTTTGTTACCACTAAACCTGCCTTACAAGAAATGTTCAGTGAGTTCTTCAAATGAAAGTAAAAAACATTCTACAAAGCAATGTATAGCATATGAAAATATAAAGCTCATGGGTAAAGCTAAATATATGATAGAATACAGAATAATTTGACTATGTTACACATCATTACACATTACAATGATGAAAGGGCAATTATTCATAGCTAATATAAAATTATAATAAAAAGTATTAAGAATAAACATAACTACTAAAATTTGATCAATAATATAAAAAGAAGTAAGGGCTGGGGATGTGGCTCAAGCGGTAGTGCGCTCGCCTGGCATGCGTGCGGCCCGGGTTCGATCCTCAGCACCACATACAGACAAAGATGTTGTGTCTGCCAAAAACTAAAAATAAATAAATATTAAAATTCTCTCTCTCTCTCTCTCCCTCTTTCTCACTCTCTCTCACTCTTTCTTTAAAAAAAAAAAAGTAAACTCTTATTTCAAGAAAATATATGGGAGTAGAAGAATAAAATGTAGAGATTTTATATGCAACTGAAGTTGTTATCAAATTAAAATACATCATTATAAATACAAGACTTACACAAGTTTCATGATAACTATAAAAGGAAAACCTGTAATAAATATGCAAAAGATAAAGGAATTTAACAAAACTACTACAAAAATTGATTAAGTAACAAAAAAAAAAGAGAACAAGAAGGAAAGAGAGGAACAAAAAATTGCAAAAAGGCCACATCAATGTTTACAGAAGCTCAATTCACGATAGCTAAACTGTGGAACAAACCTAGATGCCTATCAACAGATGAATAGATAAAGAAAATGTGGTACAAATACACAATGGAGTATTACTTAGCATGAAAGAAGAATGAAATTATGGCCTTTGCAGGTAAATGGATGGAACTAGAGAATATCATGCATTATGCTAAGCAAAATAAGCCAAACCCAAAAAACCAAAGGCCAAATATTTTCTCTGCTAAGCAGAGGCTAATCCATAATGGGGACAGGGATGAAGAAACTTTGTATTGTGCAGAGGAGAATGAGAGAAGAAGAGGGGGTATGTGGATGGCAAGGACGGTGGAATGAGATGGAAATTATTACCCTATATATGTGTATGGTTACATTACTGGTATGACTCTGCACCATATTCTACCAGAGGAATGGGAAGTTGTGCTCCATTTCTGTACAATGTGTCAAAATGCATTCTATTGTCATGAATAACTAATTAGAACAAATTAAAAATCAAATAAATTGAAAAAAGAACAAAAAATAACAAAATGACAAAAGTAAGTCCTTATCTATCAATAACCACCTTAAATGTAAAGGGATTAAAAATTACAAATTCAAAGATGAAGAGTGGCTGACTCATTAGAAAGTAAGATCCAACAGAAGACTGCCTACAGGATACTCACTTTCGATATAAGAACAGACATATACTAAAAGTAAAGAGACGGAGAAAAGATATTTCACACAATAAGCAATTAAAAGAAAGTAGAGGTGGCTATACTTATAATAGACAAAATTGGTTTTAATTAAAAACTGTCATTAGCAATATACTATCATTATATAATGATAAAAAGCTCAACACAAAAGGAAGATATAACAATTTTTAAGTATTTATGCACCCAGCATGAGACCATTTAAATATATAAAAACAATTACAGGTATTTCCTAATTTACAATCATTTGACTTAGTTTTTAATTACTTTATAAATGTGCAAAAGCTTTTTAAATTTTGAACTTTGCATGGTACAATACTCTCTTATGTGTCTGGACAGTGGCAGTGAGCCACAGCTCCTAGTCAGTCATGTGTCCACAAGGTAAAAAAAAAAAATGATACTCTGAAGTTTACTGCCAAATGTTCTCTGGATACAAATATTCAATGAATTATATGAGACATACAACACTTTATTATAAAGCAGGCTGTGTATTCAATGATTTTACACAACTTTATATTCATGTTCTGTTCATGTTCCATAAGCACATTTAAGATAGGCAATTGTGGAAACTAAATAACACACTTGAACAATTACACAAAACAGTGCTACAGCCTGAATGTTTGTGTCCACATCAATGTACTGTATTGAGACCACCCATACAAGCCTGCAGGGAAGCCAGGCTCACAGTAGGCCTGGGTTCACCCCTCCACTGGCAGGCACCCACTGGAGCCCAGCCTCTGGCACAGGACTGCCTCTTCCGACCAGCAGACTACCTCGGGAGCCCAGGCCCGGCCCAGATCCAGTGGTCTAGTCCACACCAACTTGCACAGAACCCAGGTCCAGGGTAGGTCCAAGTTTGCACCCCCACACACACCTGGGAGCCTAAGCCTAAACCACTCCCATCTTAGGACACTGCAGTCATTGCCATAGCCTTCCCCACACAGTGGCCCCCAATTTTTTGACAAGAGACAGGACTTAGGAGCAGCTACATCTTAGAGCAGGCATCTCAAAGGGAGATTGAGGCCCACCCTTTCAGCCCCATCTCTGTAAGACGTTGCTTCCATCTTGGGGAAGTTACCTCAGCTATTGCCACCACCACCTTTAGATGTAGTAGCATACATTGAGGGACACCAGGAGGGTCTGGAAGCCCAGCATTAAGGTGAGGTACTGACAATCTGCACAGTACTTCAAAAATATAGGGAAGAAACTGTAATAAATCTGATCTACACTGCAAGAAAGGAAGACACATAAACAACATGAAAAAACAAGGGAGGAAAGTGCCCCAAATAAACCAGGACACTATAATAACAGAACCATGGACAGCGAAGTTAATGAAATGTCAGAGAAGGAGTTCAGAAGGTTCATAATTAAAATGATCTGTGAATTAAAGAATGACCAAAATGAGCAAATACAGGCAAAAACTGATCAATCCAACAAAGAAATAAGAGAGCAAAAACAGGAAGCAAAAAAGTACTTCAAGAGAGAGATAGAGACTCTGAAAAAAAAATCAGAAATTCTTGAAATGAAGAATACAGTAAGTCAAATAAAAAACTCAATAGAAAACATAAACAACAAAAAAAGAAAACATAAACAACAAACTAGATCACTTAAAAAAAAGAACATCAGAAAATAAAGACAAAGTATACAATTTGGAAAATAAAGTTGATCACACAGTGAAGATAGTAAAAAACCATGAATGGAACATCCAAGAATTATGGAACAGCATCAAAAGACCAAATATAAGAGTTATTGGGATAGAGGAGGGCACAGAGATTCAAACCAAAGGAATGTATAATCTCTTCAATGAGATAATATCAGAAAATTTCCCAAGCATGAAGAACGAATTGGAAAACCAAATACAAGAGACTTACAGGACACCAAATGTACAAAATTACAACAGCTCTACACCAAGGCACATTATAATAAAAATGCCTAGCTTACAGAATAAGGATAGAATCTTAAAAGCCACAAGAGAGATGAATCAGATCACATATATGGAGAGATCAATTCTTATCTCAGCAGATTTTCAACCCAGACACTCAAAGCCAGGAGATCATGAAACAATATATACCGAGCTCTGAAAGAAAATGGATTCCAATCAAAAATCTTATATCCAGCAAAATTAAGCTTTAGATTTGATGATGAAATAAAAATCTTGGGCTGGGGATGTGGCTCAAGCGGTAGTGCGCTCGCCTGGTATGCGTGCGGCCCAGGTTCAATCCTCAGCACCACATACCAACAAAGATGTTGTGTCCGCCGAGAACTAAAAAATAAATATTAAAAATTCTCTCTCTCTCTCTCTCTCCTCTCTTACTCTCTCTAAAAAAAATCTTCCATGATAAACAAAATTTAAAAGAATTTACAACTAGAAAGCCTGCACTATAGAACATCCTCAGTAAAATATACCACGAAGAGGAAATGAAAAACAATGATGAAAATCAGCAGAGGGAGGGATTACACTAAAGGAAAATCTAATCAAAGGAGAAACCAAGTCATGTAAAATACCAAAAATAAACAAAAAATGGCTGGGAATACAAATCATGTCTCAATAATAACCCTGAATGTTACTGGCTTAAACTCACCAATCAAAAGACATAGACAAGCAGAGTGGATCAAAAAAAAAAAAAAAAAAAGAACCAAAAATATGCTGCCTCGGGCTGGGGATGTAGCTCAAGCGGTATGGTGCTTGCCTGGCATTCGTGCAGCCCGGGTTCGCTCCTCAGCACCACATACAAAAACAAAGATGTTGTGTCTGCCAAAAACTAAAAAATGAATATTAAAATTCTCTCTCTCTCTCTCTCTCTCTCTCTCTCTCTCTCTCTCTCTCTAAATATATATATAAATATATATATATACTGCCTCCAGGAGACTCATCTCATAGGAAAAGACATACACAGACTGAAGGTGAAGGGTTGGGAAAAATCATACCACTCACATGGACTGCAGAAGCAAGCAGGGGTTCCCATCCTCATATCAAATAAAGTAGACTTCAAACTAAAGTTAATCAGGATAAAGAAAGACACAACATACTGCTCAAGGGAACCATACACCAACAAGACTTAACAATTATAAATATAAATGCCCCAAACAATGGAACAGTTATGTTCATCAAAAAAAAGCTCTTCTGAAGTTCAAGAGTCAAATAGACCACAACACAGTAATTGTGTGGTGACTTAACACACCTCTTTCATCATTAGATAGATCTTCCAAACAAAAGCTGAACAAAGAAACTATAGAACTCAATAATACAATCAATAACTTAGACTTAACTGACAAATATAGAATATTCCATCCTTCAATGAGAGAATATACTTTCTTCTCAGCAGCACATGGATCCTTCTCTAAAATAGACAATATACTATGCCACAAAGCAACTTTTAGCAAATATAAAAAAGTAGAGATACTACCCTGAATTCTATCATATCATAATGGAATGAAATTAGAAATCAATGATGAAATAAGAAATAAAATGCACTCCAACACCTGAGACTAAATAATATGGTACTGAATGACAATTGGTTACAGAAGACATCAAAGAGATTAAAAAATTTTTAGAGGTGAATGAGAACACAGATATATCAAAATCTCTGGGACACTATGAAAGCAGTTCTAAGAGGAAATTTTATTACATGAAGTTCATTCCTTAAAAGAAGAAAAAGTCAACAAATAAATGACTTAACATTACATCTCAAAGCCCTAGAAAAAGAAGAACAAATCAACACCAAAAGCAGTAGAAGACAGGAAATAATTAAAATCAGAGTTGAAATCAATGAAATTGACACAAAATAAACAATTTAAAAAATTAACAGAACAAAAAGTTGGTTCTTTGAAAAAATAAATAAAATTTACAGACCCTTAGCCAAGCTATCGAAGAGAAGGAGACAGAAAACTAGAAAACTAGGTCTATACACAAAGGACTTAAAAATAACATACTAACATACATGATTAAAAAAATCACAACAGACACTACAGAAATACAGATGATAATCAGAAATTATTCTGAAAACTTGTACTCCAATAAAATAGAAATTATCGAAGGCATCAACAAATTTCTAGAGTCATATGATTTGCCCAAATTGAATCAGAATGTTATACACAATTTTAAAAAGATCATTTTCAAGCAGTGAAATAGAAGACCCCATTGGAATCTGACCAATGAAGTAAAGCCCAGGACTAGAACTATACACAGCTGAATTCTAGAAGACCTTTAAAGAAGAACTAACACTAATACTCTTCCATTTATTTCAGGAAATAGAAAAAGAGACAGCATTTCCAAACTCATTCTATGAGGCCAATATCACCCTGATTCCAAAACCAGACAAAGACACATCAAAGAAAGAAAACTTCAGACCAATATCTCTAATGAACATAGATGAAGAAATTCTCAATAAAATTTTGGCAAACTGAATACAAAAACATATCAAGAAGATCGTGCACCATGATCAAGTGGGATTCATCCTAGGGATGCAAGATTGATTCAACATACAGAAATCAATAATATAATTCATTTCCTGGGGATGTGGCTCAAGTGGTAGCGCGCTTGCCTCGAATATGTAAGGCACTGGGTTCAATCCTCAGTACCACATAAAAATAAATAAGTGAAATAAAGGCATGCTGTCCATCTACGACTAAAAAATAAATTAAAAAAAATATAATTCATCACATCAATAGACTTAAAGGTAATAATCATATGATCATCTCAATAGATGCAGAAAAAAACATTTGATAAAATACAGCACCCCTTTATGTTCAAAACACTAGAAAACCTAGGGATAACAGGAACATATCTCAACATCATAAAGGCTATCTATGATAAGCCCCAGGCCAACATCATTCTAAATGGAGAAAAACTGAAGGTATTCCCTCTAAAAACTGGAACAGGACAAGAATGACCTCTTTCACCACTTCTATTTAACATAGTTCTTGAAACACTGTCCAGAGCAATTAGATGAAGAAACTAAAGCGATACATATAGGAAAAGAAGAACTCAAACTGGCACTATTTGCTGATGACATGATTCTTTACCTAGCAGACACTAAAAGTTCCACCAGAAAACTTCTAGAAATAGTAAATGAATTCAGCAAAGTAGTAGAATATAAAACCAACACCCATAAATCAAAGACACTTCTGTATATCAGTGACAAATCCTCAGAAAGGGAAATGAGGAAAGGTACCCCATTTACAATAGCCTCAAAAAAATAAATTAAATATTTGGGAATCAACTTAATGAAAGAGGTGAAAGATCTATATAATGAAAATTACAGAACCCTAAAGAAAGAAATCAAAGAAGACCTTAGAAGATGGAACGATCTACCTTGTTCTTGGATAGGCCAAATTAATATTACCAAAATGACCATACTACTAAAAGCACTACACAGATTTAATGCAATTCCAATCAAAATCCCAATGGCATTACTCATAGAAATAGAAAAGCAATCACGAAATTCATCTGGGAAAATAAGAGACCCAAAATAGCTAAAGCAATCCTTAGCAAGAAGAGTGAAGCAGGTGGCATCACTATCCAGACCTTAAATTATACTATAGAGCATAGTAACAAAAACAGCATGGTATGGCACAAAAATAGACTGACAGACTAATGGTAAAGAATTGAGGACACTGAGACTAAACCACATAATTACAATTATATTAGACAAAGGAGCCAAAAACATGCATTGGAGAATAAATAGCCTCTTCAACAAATGATGCTGGGAAAACTGGAAATCCATATGCAACAAAATGAAATGAAACCCCTATCTCTCACCATGCACAAAACTCAACTCAAAATGGATCAAGGACTTAGGAATAAAATCAGAGACCCTGTGTCTAGTAGAAGAAAAAACAGGCCCTAATCTCCATCATGTGGGATTAGTCCTCAACTTCCTTAATAAGACTTCTTTGGTGCAAGAATTAAAATCAATAATCAATAAATGGGATGGACTCAAACTAAAAAGTTTCTTCTCAGCAAAAGAAACAATCTGTGAGGTAAACAGAGAGTCTACATCTTAGGAGCAAATCTTTACCCCTTACACATCAGATAGAGTACTAATCTCTAGGGTACATAAAGAACTCAAAATGTTAAACACCTAAAAAACAAATAACCCAGTCAATAAATGGGCCAAGGAACTGAACAGACACTTCTCAGATGATAATATACAATCAATCAATAAACATATGAAAAAATGTTCATCGTCACTAGCAATTAGAGAAATGCAAATCAAAACCACTCTAAGATTTCATTTCTCTCCAGTCAGAATGGCAGCTATTATGAAGACAAACAACAATAAGTGTTGGTGAGGATGTAGGGAAATAGGTACACTCATACACTGCTTGTGGTACTGCAAATTGGTACAGCCAATATGGAAAGCAGTATGGAGATTTCTTGGGAAATTGGGAATGGAACCACCATTTGACCCAGCTATTCCTCTCCTCGGTCTATACACAAAGGACTTAAAACAACATACTACAGAAACACAGCCACATCAATGTTTATAGCAGCACAATTCACAATAGCTAAACTGTGGAACCTACCTAGATGCCCTTCAATAGATGAATGGATAAAAAAAATGTGGCATATATACACAATAGAATATTACTCGGCAATAAAAGAGAATAAAATCATGACATTTGCAGATAAATGGATGGAGTTAGAGAAGATAATGCTAAGTGAAGTTAGCCAATCCCAAAACACCAAATGCTGAATGTTTTCTCTGATATAAGGAGGCCGATTCATACTGGGATAGGGAGAGGGAGCATAGGAGGAATAGACGAACTCTAGATAGGCCAGAGGGGTTGGAGGGGAAGGGAGGGGGAATGGGGTTATTAATGATGGTGGAATGTGATGGTCATTATTATCCAAAGTACATGTATGAAAACACGAATTGGTATGAATATACTATGTAGAAACCAGAGATATGGAAGATGTGCTTTATATGTGTAATAAGAATTGAATGCATTCCGCTGTCATATATAAGTAAAAACTAATAATTTTTAAAATGTACATATATTGAAACTTTACTCCTATAAGTGATGGTATTAAGAGGTAGGGCCTTTAGTGGGTGATTGTATCATGAGGGGCTTTGCTCCATGGATGAGATTAGTGTACTTCTAAGAGGCCTAGCTATTTATTCACCCTTTCTGCCACATGAGGGCACAAGGAAGACGCTGTACAAGAGTAACAATGACCTCAGCAGACACTGAAACTATTGGTGCCTTGATCTTGGACTTCCCAAGCTCTAGAACTGTAATAAATTTCTGCACCCCAAAAAATTTATGCCCTAAAATGCAAAATAGATGCCTTCAATAACCCCCAAAATGTATTATTTATTTGTTTCAGCATCAATTCAAAAGTTTCAAATTGAAAGTATCTTTTAAATATCATCTAAATCAGATATGGTGACACTTCAGTTATGATTCATTCTGAGGTAAAATTCCTTTCAACAAGTTATCTATTTCCAAAATGCAATGGGGGGGACAAGCAAAGGACAGACATTCTCATTCCAAAGAGAGCAACAGGAGAAAATAAAGGGGTGGTAAGTCCACAACCCCACATGGCAACAATATTAAATCTTAAGGATAGAAAATAATCTCCTTTGACCCAATATTCCACCTTCTGCAAACACTGGGGCAGGAATTAGGACCTCAATCCTCTAGGCAGAACTTCTCTAACGGTTTTGCTAGCATATGGCTCATGCTGCAACTCTCAGAGATTAGAGTCCTGTGCCATGGCTCTCCTAGGCTGCACACTGGTGGCTCTAACAATTGTGGCTGCTGGGAGTGGCCCCATTCTCGTGGCTCCACTAGGCATTGCCTTAGGGGATTTCTGTGGTGACCCCACCTTGTGGTAGTCCTCTGCCTGGGCCCTCAGGCTTTCCTAGGAAACCTCGGAAAACTAAATAGAGGCAGCTATACCCCCCATAGCTCAGATACTCTACACACTGGTAAAGACGCATGTTAGGATAAGATCAAAGTTTACCACTTGTTCTCTTCAGAGGGGTTGTCTGAGTCACACCTGGGCCCATTTGAGCCACACCTGGGGCAGCTGAAGAGTACTGTGCCAGAACACACAGAGCTAAGACTTTAGGTAGCACAAGGCAACAAGTACAGCAGTCCCTTAGATACCCAAAGTGGTATCAGACATTCTGCTCAACACCCCCCAGGCCTTGGCACTCTGAGCCTGTGGTGGAAGTGGCAGATTCAATCATCTCTGAAATGCCTTCAGAATCATTCTCCCATTGTTTTAGTGAATAGCACCTGGCTTCTGTTTATCCACACTAGTCTTTATCAAACAAAAACATTCCTTGGCTGCACTACTGAAGTTCTCTCCCAAACACACTTTCATTTTTAAAAGCATATTAAAGCTGTTAATTGTCCAAATCTTTTAAGTTCTGCTTCCCTTTTTATTATAAATTTCACATTTAATTCATTTCTCTATTCTCATGTTTTACTATAAATAGTCAAGAGAAGCCATGCTACACCCTCCACACTTGACTTGGAGACTTCTTCTACCAAATATCCTCATTCAGCTGAGACTGTGGATGTAGCTCAGTAATAGAGTGCATGCTTAGCCCTAGTTTTAATCCCCAGCACTAAAAACAAAACAAAACAAAACATCCTTTTTCATTACTCAGAAGTTCTACCTTTCACAAAGCACTAGGACCTGAGCACAATTTATCTGAATTGTCATTTTATAACAAGGATGATCTTTTCTCCAGTGTCTAATAGTATTCCTCATTTTAATCGAGTCCTCATCATAATGGCTTTACTCTCCATATTTTTACCCACATTCTGACCATGACTACCCAGGTATGACAGAGACTTTCTCTGTGGTTCTCCTCTTCTTCAGAGCCCTCTCCAGAATCATCATCCTCCATGCTCCACTCATAGCAACAGAGGTTTTTTTGTTTTTTCTTTTTTTCCTAGCAAGCACATCCAAATTCTTCCAACCTCTCCCCATTCCAAAGCTTTTTCCACATTCTTAAAGGTATTCTTACAGCAATACCCCACCTCTCAGTACCAGTATCTGTCTCAGTCCATTCAAGTTACTAAGACAAAATACCTTAGACTAAATCACGTGTTTTTTTGTTTGTTTGTTTTATTATTTATTTATTTATTTATTTGGTACCAAGGATTAAACTCAGAGGTGCTCGACCACTGAGCCACATCCCCTATTTCATATTTTATTTAACAACAAGGTGTCACTGAATGGCTTAGTGCTTCATTTTTGCTGAGGCTGGCTTTGAACTTGCAATCATCTTGCCTCAGCCTCCCCAGCGTCTGGGATTACAGGCATGCACCAATGTACCTGACTGAATTTTTAAAATAAGTGTATTTTTAAAAAGGAATTTATTGCTCACAGTTCCAAAAGCTGGCAAGTCCAAGATTAAGGAACTAGTAGATGCAGTGTCAGATAGATATAGGTACTATAGATAGCACCTTCTATACATTCCCACAGAGTGGACAGGACAAACAAGTTACCTCAGATCTCTTTTTTAAGAGCACAAATTCTACTCATGAAAGCAGAACCCTCATGACCTAATTACTTACACAACCCAATTATCAAAAATACAAATAACCCAATAAACAACAAGTAAAAGACCTAATCAGACACTTCTCAAATGAAAAGGTATACAACATTTCTTTTTTTTTTTCTTTTTTAGGAAATGTGAGTCAAAATCACAAAGATAACATTTTACACCTGTTAAAATGGTATCATCCAAAACAAAGAAAGATAAAAAATGTTGGTGAGGATACAGGAATACTTGTACATTGTTGGTAGTAATGTAAATTGTTACACGTGTGGAAAGCAGTATGGAAGTTCCTCAGAAAGAAAAGAAAAAACACAGAACTTCCTATCAATGCACTACTGATTATATATCCAAAAGAACTGAAAACATGGTCACAAAGAAAAATCTACACTCCCAGGTTCATAGCAGCATTATGAACCTGGTAGCCACCGTATAGAAACAACCTAAATGCCCTTCAACAGAAGAGTGAATAAAGAAAGTGTGGTGACTACATACCATGTAATATTATTCAACTGTAAAAACGAAATGTACTGCCATTTGCAATAACATGGATGGAGCTGATAGGATTATCTCTGTTCTTAGCGCCACTCTCACAGACCAACTATCTATGGTGGCAAGTTGGCTACCAGCAACTCCAAATATTTATAAGGAGCCCATGTGTAGGTGTGTATTTAATGTATTGCACAAGGTGCTAGACCAAGGGAGTAAGGGGAACCAAGTCTAACCAAAATCCCAGGTAATCCTGGCATAGAGCTGCATCTTCAGAGAAGGATACATATTTTTTCTTGACAATAAGACACTGTTAGCAAGTTATACAGAAGAGGACACCTTTCTCAAATTCAATCATCCAGAGGGCACTAATTGGTAACTGCTCTCATACAGACAGAATATAAGTAAGCTAGCAGAGGTTTTGCTCAGAGTTCCAGGACTTGCTTCCATTAAGTATATCTGCTTTCATTTAGGACACAGATTTATCTCTGAACTAATCACCACATACTAAAAAGTCTGGATGAAACAAGCTCAGCTGAAGTAGTTGGTCTGAAAGTGACAACAGTGTTCCCCACCTAAATCAAGCTCAGCAGGGTTTAGTAAAGGACAGGGGGATAGAGAGAGCATAGCAAAAAAAACAAATGCCAATACCTTGGGGGGGGGGTGAACTTCTTACAATGGCTGCAAGGCCCTGCATCTAGCTCACATCTATCCCTACAAGTCCATCTTGACTGATTTTGTCTGTATCTCACTAAGTTCCAACCACCCTGCTCTTAATTCAATTCCTCAAACATGCCTTTTTTCTACCTGAGGGGCTTTGCCCATATTATTCTACTGGAATATTTTTCACAACTTACTTCATGGATAATCCCTCCTCATCTTAGGATTCAGAACAAGTATCACCCCCTCTGAGAGGCTGTCTCCTTTCCATGTATTCTCCATCTCAGTACTTTGAGATTTCCTTAGAAATATATATGACAATATTTCATTTATCACCTGTTAATTTTTGTCTTTCTTTTCCAAGTCCATGAGGAAAAAAAAAGAATTCATTTGTACCTTATGTCATTAGAAGGCTCTAGATGGAGCTCAAATGATTTGGATAAATGTACAGGTTAAAAAGTGAATAAGGGGGCTGGGGTTGTGGCTCAGTGGTAGAGCTCTCATCTAGCATGTGAGAAACACTGGGTTTGATCCTCAGCACCATATAAATAAATCAATAAAGGTACTGTGTCCATCTGCAACTTTAAAAATATATTTTTTAAAAAAGTAAATAAATCATCTATAATGAAAACAAAAGTAATAAACACAAACTAAACATACTAAAATTATTAATAGATGCAACTTAATTTGATCAAAAAACAAAGTGGCTGCTTGATGATAAGAACTAGTTTGAAAGCATAAATCAAGACTATATTTACTATGGGTAAGAAACCACTAATTGGTATATTTACTATGGGGAAGAAACCACTAATGGGTATATTCTAATATCCCTAGTTTAAAAGGGTAGCAGGCAGAGACAAACTGACTAGGTGTGTTGGTCAGTTTTTCATCACTGTGACCTGTCAAGAACAACTGAGGAGAGGAAAGATTTATTTTGACCCCTGGTTTCAGAGGGTTCAGTCTGAGGTTGTCTAGAAAAGAGGCAAAATATCATAGCAAAAGGAAAAATATCATAGCTACTCCGATCATGGTAGCCAATAAGCAGAGAAAGAGGGGCAGAAGGGGGCCACTACAAGAAATACCATTCCAGGGGTACATTCCTAGTTACCTACTTCCTCCAACCATGACTCAACACCTACAATTTCCACCACATCCCAGTAGTTTATCCAGCTACCAATGGATTAATGCATTGGATGTGGTCAGAGCCTCCATAATCTGATCACTTCCCCAAACCCACCTCAGAATACTGTTGCATTGGTGATAAAGGCTTCAAACACATTAGACTGTGGAGGACAAATCATAACACTAGGGAAGGTTGAAAGTACTGCCAGTTGGAGTCCTCTCTGCAATGGCAGATGAACAAGGAAAGTAAGGTTTAAGGAAAATCTGATGCCAAAACAGTGGTTCACTTTTCTGACCAATTTCCTATTCTGGGGATTTAGAATTGGCAAATATATTTCACAGTCATAGAACTAACATATTTGTCTTAAACATGTTAGGATCCATGAAGGAAAAAATATATACATATGAGCCAAGAATCATCATTCTAGCTCAACTTCTCACAAAAAAAAAAAACTATGTACCTGAAATGAAGTAACAAAGAAAAATGTAGAGTGCACTATTCTACAAGAAAGATTAGCAAACAAACCCCCTGGAATTAGCTCAAGAGCAGTGGTCAAGAAATCCAGGAAGAAAGCAAGAGAACAAAGCTCCAAAACTATAGCTATTAAGGATTTCACCCTCTTACCCCACCACGACTCGGGCCATTGGCCAGGTTGAAGGAAGAACACAAAATACATCAAAGAGGGCAAGAACACCACATTTGTCATTGTTTGTTACTGAGGGTACTTATATTATTTTCTGTCTATAATGTAAGCTATATGAAGACAGAAACCAACTCTACTCTAGTTCACCAATAAAACAGTGAACAATCCAAGTAGATGACAGAATACAGGTAAGCATTCAAAAATCAATTCTTAAATGAATTACTTAATGATCAAATAAATGAGTGAATACATAAACAAACATATAAATAATAAATAAAAACACATTGTAAGACTTAATGCAGAGGAAAAAATTTATATTACAACTTCTCTGCCCATTCAAAAAAATTAAATATTAACCTATGAAACAATCAGTAAGATAAAAGAATATGTAAGGAATTAAATTACCTGAAATTATGACAAAAAATAAGGACTAAAAGTATCATTTTCTAAAAAGCAGAACTGAAACTGAAGAAAAACATAAATGAGGCATGAGAAAAATCATTCAAATTTTAAAAAGTTTCTTCAATACTGATGAGAAAACCAAACATCCACATGCAAACAGAAAATGTTTAGGCCTTATCAAACTCCAAATAAACAAATATTAGCTGAAAATGGACAAAGTGAGGATCAAGTGTTTAAGGTACCAACTTAGAACCACCAAACTTGCTCGTGCCTTGATATTGGACTTCATAGTCTCCAGAACTATGAACCAATGAGTTTCTGTTCATTATAAGTTACCTCGTCTGTGGAATTTTGTTACAGCAGAAATGGACTAAGACACACCAATATCAGTGATATTAGTCACTTCTTTAAACATTTATAGAGCATAACATGATGTAAAACCCTTGGCTGCAACAATAAATATAACAGACACAATTTCTGCTTTCCTAGAACTTACAATATCATAGGAAATACATATAATGAAATGTAATCAAAAGAATCCAGCAATATACTAAAAAGATGATATAGAACAACTGGAGAAAGTTTCCTTCCAGGAATTCAGACATAGCTCAACATTAGCAAATAGTCACAAAATTCACTAACTCATTCAATCAAAGGACTAAGGTCATACAGCTTATCACCATGGATGCTGCATATACACATTTTATAAATTTTATTATTATTCCTGGATTTTTAAAGAATTATAAAACAGATATGTGAATTACTTAATGATCAAATAAATGAGTGAATATATATACAAACATATAAATGATCTAGTGCAAGAAAGCCTAGATCATGTTTAGTATCAGAAATAAGAACACTTTGGGGCTGGGGATGTGGCTCAAGCGGTAGCGCGCTCGCCTGGCATGCGTGCAGCCTGGGTTCGATCCTCAGCACCACATACAAACAAAGATGTTGTATCCACCGAAAACTAAAAAAAAATTAAATAAATTTAAAAAAAAAGAAATAAGAACACTTTCCAATAAAATCAGAAATGAAAATAAAGACTCCCAATATTTTACATTCCCAAAAATGTACACAAATATAATCTTTAAAATTTAACTGAATTTTATTAAACTTTTTCATGTGTAATAAGTAGGATTTTTTGAAGTTTTTTATTGGTTCTTTTTAGTTATACATGACAAGAGGATTCATTTAACATAATTTTATAAAAGAGTGGAATATAATCTGTTCTAATTCAGTCCCCAGCATTTCCCCTTCCCTTCTTCCTCCTCCTGTTCCCTTCCCTCTATTCAGCCAATCTTTCTGCTATTTACTTATTTTTTAATTAGTGTCTTATGGATGTTCACAATGGTAACATTCACTGTAGTATATTATATATATATATAATATACTACACTGTAGTATATTATATATATATATATATGAAATTTAGGCCACATTCATTTCACTGTCTTTCCCTATCCCATCTTTCTTCCCTTCCCTTCATTCCCCTTTATCTACTCCAGTGATTTTTCTTCTATTTGTTTTTGTTGTTGTTATTGTTGTTGTTTTTCTTTTTAGTTACATATGATCGTAGAGTCTATTTAGACATATTTACACAAATATGGAGTATATCTTATTCTAATTAGGATCCCAGTCTTTTGTATGTACACAATATTGAGATACATTGTGGTGTATTCATATACGTACATAAAAAAGTTATGTCCCATTGATTTCACTGTCTTTCTTATTCCTATCCCCACTCCCTTTCTTCATTCCCTTTGCATAATCCACTTAACTTCTATTCGTCCCCTCGCCACCCTTGTTGTGTGTTAGTATTGACATATCAGAGAGGACATTCAACCTTCGGTGTTTTGGAATTGGCTTATTTCACTTAGCGTGAAAATCTCCAGATCCATCAATTTATTGATGAATGTCATAATAAATTCTTCTTTGTGGCTGAATAATAATCCATTGTGTATATATACCAAATTTTCTTTATCCATTCATCTGTTGATAGGCACCTAGGTTGGTTCCATTACTTAGCTATTGTGAATTGTGCTGCTATAAACACTGATGTGACTGCATCATTGTAGTATGCTGATTTTAAGTCCTTTAGACATATACTGAGGAGTGGGATAACTGGGTCATATGGTGGTTCCTTTCCAAGTTTTCTAAGAAATCTCCATACTGCTTTCCATATTAGCTGCACCAATTTGCAGTCCCTCCAGAATATATGAGGGTGCCCTTTTCCTCACATTCTCACCAACATTTATTGTTACTAGTATTCTTTTTTTATTGCAGTGGGGGGATGGGTGGATATCAGGGATTGAACTCAGGGGCACTCGACCACAGAACTACCTCCCTGGCCCACATCTCTAGCTTTATTTTGTATTCTATTTAGAGACAGGATCTGAGTTGCTTAATGCTTTGCTTTTGCTGAGACTGGCTTTGAACTTGTGATCCTCCTGCCTCAGTCTCCTGAGCTGCTGGGATTCCAGGCATGCACCAACCACACCCAGGTTGTTACTTGTATTCTTGATAGTTGCCATTCTGACTGGAGTGAGGTGAAATCTCAGGGTGCTTTCAATGTGCAATTCTCTAATTGCTAGAGATGTTGAACATCTTTTTATATATCTGATGACTGATTGTATTTCTTTCTGAGAAGTGTCTACTTAGTTCCTTGGCCCATTTATGGATTGAATTGTTTTTTGGTGGTTTTTTTTTTCCTATTTTTGTTGGTGGTGGCGCTGGGCATTGAACCCAGGACCTAATGCATGTGAGGCAAGCACTCTACCAACTGACATATATTCCCTGCCCCAGTATTAGGCTTTTTGAGTTCTTTGTATATCCTGGAGATTAATGCCTTATCTGAGGTGCAGGTGGCAAAGATTTTCTCCCATTCTTGAGGCTCTCTCTTCACACCCTTGATTGATTCCTTTACTATGAAGAAGATTTTTAGTTTGATACCATTCCATTTATTGATTTTTTTTATTTTACTTCTTGCACTTTAGGAGTCTTGTTGAGAAAGCTGGTTCCCAAGCCCACATGATGGAAAGTTGGGCCCAGGTGCATGGTTTTTGGTCTAATACCTAAGTCTTTAATCTACTTTTAGTTGAGTTTTGTAAAGGGTAAGAAAAAAAGGGTTAAATTTTTTTCTACTAAATATGGATTTCCAGTTTTCCCAGCACTACTTGTTGAAAAGGCTATTTTTTCTCCAATTATGTTTTTGGTGCCTTTGTCTGATATTACTGTATTTATGTGGGTTTGTCTCCGTATCTTCTCTTCTATTCCATTGGTCTTCATGTCTGTTTTGCTGCCAATACCATGCTGTTTTTGTTATGATACCTCTGTACTATAATTTAGGGTCTGGTATTGTAATGCCTCCTGCTTCATTTTTCTCATTAAGGACTGCTTTGGCTATTCTGGGCCTCCTGTTTTTCCAAATAAATTTCATGCTTTTTCTATTTCTATGAAGGATGAAGAATTTTAATATGAATTGAATTAAATCTGTATAGTGCTTTTGGTAGTGTGGTCATTTTGACAATATTAATTCTGCCTATCCAAGAACATGGGATATCTTTCCATCTTCTAAGGTCTTCTTCAATTTCCTTCTTTAGTGTTCTATAGTTTTCATTTAGAGGTCTTTCACCTCTCTTGTTAGATTGATTCCCAAGTATTCTTTTTGAGGCTATTGTGATTGGGATAGTTTTCCTAATTTCTCTTTCAACTGATACATCATTGGTGTACAGAAATGCAATTGATTTGTGGGTGTTAATTTTGTATCCTGCTACTTTGCTGAATTCATTTATGAGTTCTAGAAGTTTTCTGGTACAGTTTCTTAGGTCTTCTAAATATAGGATCATGTTAGGCTGGGGTTGTAGCTCAGTGGTAGAGTGCTTGCCTTGCACACGTGAGGCACTGGGTTTGATCCTCAGCACCACATAAAAATAAATAAATAAAATATTGTGTTCATGTACAACTAAATATATATATATATATATATACACACACAAACACACACACACATACACACACACACACACACACACACACACACACACACACACACACAGGATCATGTTGTTGGTAAATAGAGATAGTTTGAGATCTTCTTTTCCTATCTGTATCCCTGATTGCTTGATTGCTCTGGCTAGAGTTTCAAGAAGTATGTTGAACAGAAGTAATGAAAGTCTTCTATTCCTTTTTTTTTAATATTTTATTTTTTAGTTTTAAGTGGACCCAATATCTTTATTTTTATTTTTATGTGGTGCTGAGAATCGATCCCAGTGCCTCACGCATGCCAGGCGAGCATGCTACCACTTGAGCCACATCCCCAGCCCCTTCTATTCCTTTTTTTAAAATCCTGTCTTCCTTATTTCAATTAGCTTCTTCATATCAGAAAAAACATTCTACCTTTGACTTTTTGGGCTGGAATTTTAACTAATCACTAGGAATTCCAACTACAGGTGTGAGTTAAAAGGAAAGCAGCTGAGGGCTTTTCTAGGCATTGTCGAATCTTGAGTTAGTCACCCTCTCTTTTACTATGGACTGTTTATGCATATGAAAAATAGTTTTAAATGTTTAAAGGAAGTTCTTCTATCCAGTGGAAGTAATTTCACAAACAGTATTACAATATGAACATCCTCATTCTCACAAAGATGATGTTGGGTAGACGACAATGAAAAAGTAAATTCCCTCTAAGGGACTGAGGTTGAAAGAAGCATAACACTGGCAGATGAAGCCACTTGAGTCCTAAATACATAAGACATTGGTTGAAAGGAAGATTTCAGCCAACAGGAATAAAGAAAGACATACCTCAAGGCTGATACCTCAAAGCTGTATTGAGACCCAGATCCACACATTATATATATTGTTGGATAAAAATGTTTTAAGTGTATAAAAATGCTAATTCTGTTGCCTTTCTGACTTGGCAGTAACCTTTCAATGTTTACCCTCACATTTTCTTTAAAATTAGAAATAAAAAGGATGTGTATTCATGATCATTATTTTTTCAATTACTGTCAATAAGAAATTCCAGACCATAATTTATAACACACCACTAGTCTACTAAAATATATTTTGAAAAATTAAATCCAATAAATACCAGAAATTATTTTTCTTTAAATTTAATATAGATAAACCTTTCCTTATATATGTACAATTTAAAAAGTTTAGGAAATTATAATATAATTTGTCTTCTCAACTTAGTCACATTAAATGTTCAACCTTTTGTCACTAACAATAATATTGAGAAAGGTTCAGAGCAATGCTTTTGAGTTGCATTAAAGACTTATTAAAATAAGTACAGCTATGTTTGAATGCAAGAATAAAAGCCATTTCAGTGATTAATCTATTAATTATTGAGATTTTCTACAGATGTAGCACAGATGTTAGGAATCCTTTGAGTCTTTGCATTCTTTTCCTAAATACACAAGTATGTACTGCTCACTGAAGCTGTCTGGAAAACTTTAAAAGGCAAGAAACATCAAATGGACAATCTCACCACCAAAAGATGACAACAGTATCAATCAGATTTCTTATTTATAAAACACCAACCAATCTGACATATGTAAATAGAACCAGATCTTATTACAAGCCACTAGACAATTCAAACATCATTGAGAGAATTAGAAAGACAGACTCAAAGTTAAACTTCCAGAAGCAAATACCCAAGGCCACCACAGAAATGGCATGATGTAGATATTATCTTTTCTCTGTTATTATCAAATGCCAGGAACCCAAGGTTACTGTAACTACTACTGTCTCCAATGCCAATGTCACTCTTGCATCAAGAATATGACAGTGAAAAACTACCATTGCAACTGCTTCTGTCATTCTCAAAAGCAAGACATAATTGCCACCACTCACCCATACCTTAAAAATGGAGATTTCACATAAGGGCCCTTCCTCTCACTTGCCAAAATCTTACTCACAGGGGGCTCTGACCTGATAAGTAAAGATAATTTGTCTGACTACTAAAAGAGACTGGATAATGTACTCATAATTTATATTTATTTAATTATCCTGACAGAAATATGGGTTTCTAGATCACAGAGAGATTTATAGTTACTCACAAAACATCTTCTATCAGTTCCCCCAACTCACTATGGAACAACTCAATGAAAGCAGAGGTCATGTGCTCAAATAGAAGGAGCCTGAAAGAAGAGGAACTCCAAAACTATGAATCTCAGAAATTATACAGGAACTGCTGGCACATCTATTCCTCTTATCCTGCAAGATGTAAACAAATTGTCTATGTGAGGAAGAAGGCATGGACAACCTATGAAATATAAGAAAATGGCTATGGGTTTTAAAACCCTTAAAGTGAAAATAAATGACAAGGGTCTTTTAAGTATATCACCTTTAGAATGCAAGCAAATGATACTGGGTCAAAACATCATCTCCAACTTCCAAAACATACAACATCCAAATGACCTTAAAGGAAGGGGCCAGTGCTTTGTGCTCAAAAAGACCTGAAAATGAATATATAATACACACACACACACACACACACACACACACACACACACACACACACACACACTGGGCTGTTTCCAAATACTGGAGAATTAAACTTTAAATTAAACTTTAAGCTCTAAGTTTCATATACAAAATCCACCAAAAGGGAATTCTCGGAAGATGATGATAGCATTATTGATGGTAACTACATCACTATTTAAAATTTTACATTTTTATCATTCCTGTTTTTTTTCTTACAGCATCTATACTTATATTGAACTAAAGATCATCTCATAGTATGCTTTGCCTCTGTTGAATATATACAATGGAATTATATTTATTTGAAGCTATACTGTTTGAAATGATGGTAGGAAACAAGGAGCCCCAACAATAAATCCCCACTTTACACTTATCCTAAAAGGCAGCTTGGAATGGTTTTCACAACATGTCTAAGACTCAGGGAGCTTAAAAACCACCACTCAAGACCATGATTTTTAAATCTAATATTAAATTGAATTACTATAATTAATTAAACCACTATCCTTTCCCACTCATTTGATAACTATCTCATTGTTAATTATTTCATCATATTAAAAGACATTGTACTCTTGAACCCATTAGCAATTTTTTTAAATTTTTTTATTAGTTGCTCAAAACATTACAATGATCTTGACATATCATACATTTGATTCAAATGGGGTACGTAATCTTAATCTTATTTTTCCATGTGTACAAATTGCAGGATCACATTGGTTATACAGCCACATTTATACATAGGGCCATACTAGTGTCTATTGTATTGTGCTGCCCTTCCTATCCACCCCTTCCCTTCCCTCCCCTCTTTCTACCCAATCTACTGTGACACGTTTCTCTCTCTCTTTTTTCTTCCCCCTCACACCATCTTATATGTAATTTTGCATAACAATGAGGGTCTCCTACCATTTTCTGTGCAATTCCCCTTCTCTCTCCCATTCCCACACACCTCTCTTCCCTATTTAATGGTAATCTTCTTCTCATGCTCTTCCTCCCTGCTCTGTTTTGAGTCACCCCCCTCATATCAAAGAAGCCATTCTGCATTTGTTTTTTAGGGATTGGCTAGCTGCACTTAGCATAATCTGCTCTAATGCCATCCATTTCCCTGCAAATGCCATGATCTTGTTATTTTTTAGTGCTGAGTAATATTCCATTTTGTATAAATGCCACATTTTTTTTTATCCAGTCATCTATTGAAGGGCATCTGGGTTGGTTCCACAGTCTAGCTATTGTGAACTGTGCTGCTATGAACATGAACCAATTAGCAATTTATTCCCAAATATCATGTCAAGTACAAATCTATTTTTTTCAAAAAGTACCACAATTGTCCCAACAGCATTTAATTAATAACATTCCTCAACTATGAAATCTCATCTTCCTCACATGAAGGTCTTTAATAACAGTACCACCTACTTCATATCATTTAGCAGATATATTATAGATGGTTTAACATCAAAATGTACATAAAAAATGAAAAACTAAAAATTAAAAAATTAGGAAAATATTAATGTAAATTTTGGATGTGGAAGAACCAAGTAAGAGAGAAATGCCAGTCTCCATAAAGAAGTAAACTGAAAAATCTAACCACATATATTTAAATTATTTCTACAGGACAAAATAAACTAGAAACAAAGTATAAGACAAAGTATGTGAAATGCATGAGACAAGAGAAAATGGTTTATCTTCTTTGAAAGAGGGCTATAAACTGGTAAAAATGATAAATAAACCCTTCCTAACCATCACAAAAAAATTGGCAAAATATATAAGTAAATGATTCAAAGAAGAAATATAACTAGTCTGTCTTATGGTTTGGATACGAGGTGTTCCCCAAAAGCTCCTATGTTAATACAAGAGGTGTGAGAGCTGTAACCTAACCAGTGGATTAAGCCATTTGATGGATTAGTAATTAGAAAGGACTAACTGGGTAGTAAGTGCAGATAGGCAGGCAATAGTTAAAGGAAGTATGCCACTAGGGCATGCCTTCAGAAATTATATATTATTCCCTGGAACCTCCTTTCTCTTTGTGCTTCCTAGCTGCCATGAAGTAAGCAGATGTCCTCTGTCAAACTTTTCTGCCATTATGTTCTACCTCACCTCAGGCCCAAATGGATAGAGTGTACAAACCACAGACTGAACCTGTGAAATCATGAGCTCAGAATAAATTTTTCCTTGTTTAAGTTGTTCTGGTCAGGTGTTTTGGTCACAATGATGAAAGGCTAACACAATGTGTAAGACTAAAAAGGTCTTCAGCCTCAATAAAAGAATGGAAATGAAAATTCAATTAATGAGCTATCAATTACTCATCAAACCAGCAAATATTCATAATATCCCTTACTTGAAAGTTTAAATGTGTATTCCTTTTGATTTTATAATCTTACTTTTAGGATAGTATCCTATAAAAATAAATATCACAGTAAATCTTGACTGAGGACAAATGTCAAAAGTGTTTATTTCATCAGAGGGAGATTTATAATTTATAATCTATACTATTTGAGAAAACACAAACATACATTTCTTTAGGGAAATCACTGATAACTTAATCCACTAGGTAGATTCATGTTATAGAATATTATGAAACGTAAATCAGATATTTCTGTGGACTGAATAAGATCCTTCCAAAATTCATTAATTCCTAACCCACAATGTGACCTTACTTGGAGACAGGGCCTGTGCAGAGGTAATAAAGATTAAATAAGGTGTTAAGGGTGGGGCTGTATCTCATAGGGCTTAATTAGAAAAAGAAACACCAGAGTTCTCTTTCTTTTCCATTCAAGGACATGTGCAAGTCAGAAAGAGAGCCTTCACCAGAAACCAAATTAACTGACATCTGGATCTGAATTTCCAAGTCACTAGAACTGTGAGAAATGAATTTCTGTTGTTTAAACCATCCAGTCTAGTCACAGCAACCCAAAAGGACTAAAAGCCAACTAAGACAGAGCTATATGCACCCATCTGGAGAAACACTCTCATGGAAAGGAAAATGGGAATAAATTTACATTGCATTATCATCTTATTTCTTGTTTATTTTTTTTATTTCAAGAAATAAATCAAAGATCCTCTATCTGTTAATATATGTTGATACAGTACACATGAATACAGGAAAAAAGTTAAAAGCAAACATAACATATTTGTAACTCAACACCTAAAGGTCTGGGGCAGGCAGTGGAATACTATCTAGAAGGATAGCAGAGATAATTACTTTTACTTTGCTTCAAAAAACAAGTTAAGCTGGGGCTGTGGTTGTGACTCAGGGGTAGAGCCCTCACCTAGCCCATGTGAAACACTGGGATCGATACTCAGCACCATGTAAAAATAAATAAATAAAGGTATTATGTCCACCTACAACTAAAAAATATATTTAAAAAATAATAAGTGGGCTGGGGATGTGGCTCAAGCGGTAGGACACTCGCCTGGCATGCGCACGTCGCTGGGTTCAATCTTCAGCACCACATACAAATAAAATAAAGACGTTGTGTCTGCCAAAACTGAAAAATAAATATTAAAAAAATTCAAAAAATAAATAATAAGTCAAGCAAATGCACATCCTTCTAAATCTCAGAAGATATTTTTAAATTTAAAATATATTTTGAGCTGAGTGCAGTGGCACAGGCCTATAATCGCAGCGGCTTGGGAGGCTGAGGCAAGAGGATCACAAGTTCAAAGCCAGCCTCAGCAAAAAGTAAGGCACCAAGCAACTCAGTGAGACCCTGTTTCTAACAAAAAATACAAAATAGTGCTGGGGATATGGCTCAGTGGTCAAGTGTCCCTGAGTTCAATCCCCGGTATACCCCAAAAAAAGGTATTTTGAATTTTATCTTCTTTAGCATCAAAAAATGATATCACATGATTTCATTAACTACTGAACTGTGTATTTCAATAAAAGTGCCAATTCAAGAAATATTATGGTTTTATATACTAACAGGTTTTATCGGCCAGGATACAATTTATAACTATATTCACTGAACTCTTAACTATATCAAGGAATAAGGCAAACAATTTATACTGCTTAAATGGTTAGAGTTGATCCAATGTGAGTTTATTTTCTTTTTTCATTTATGTAGACAGAATAAATTTTATATTGCTCTGTTAATTACTTTTCTAAGTGCTAATATATCCAAATACTGTATAGGTACACATGCCTCCTTGCAGAAAAAAATACTGGCTTTATATGAAGGAAACTTTTCGAGATAGAAATATTCTCTATATCTCAATTATGACAATGATTCAATTGTATTCATTTGCCAGAATTCATCAAATCATGTTTAAAATGGATAATTTATTGTATATAAGTTGTATCTCAATAAAGCTAATGTTTTAAAAAATAAAAAATGCAGAATTTATCTCAAATCATTTGCAATGTAAAGAAAAAAATATTCCTATATTATAGTTATTCTATATTTTTTCACATTTTCAAAATGTAAAGGGCAAAGAAAAATACTCAACACAGTCTTAAACAAAAAGTATTTTTCCAAAAATTAAAAGCATCAATCCTTTTTTTAAATGGTTGATGTGTTCTATGCCTTATACAATAGCACAATACAAAATGGGTCTTTCAGCCCTGGTATTGCAGGTCCTTTTGTAGAACAGTTATAACTCGAAGGTTTTGCATCAAAACTCTAGAAGTTTCTGCAGCCTATCTTTTTTTAACTTATTTATTTCATACATGACAATAGTGGAATGCATTACATTCATAATTATCCATTCACAGCACAATTTTTCATAACTCTGTGTATAAAGTATGTTCATGGCAAATTATGCCATTATACCTGAGCTCTCTTATTGATTTTTTTTTTGCATTACAATTCTTAATATACCTTTATACCACAATTTATCATATCTCTGTTTGTATAAAAGGTATGTTTAGCAAAGGAAAATATACACACTAAGACCCAAAACACACATAATATTTACTTACCAGGATATCAGAACAGGCATATATATTCAGGTTAGGCATAACTGTTCAGGCATTAGGTATACCTATACAGTTAACAGTTCCTAAATTACCACACATACCAGGAATGTGCAGTTTCCTTTCCTACTTCAAAGCATCACCTAGTAATCTTGTTAAAATGAAATTTTTTAGTAGTTCTGAGGTGGGAACTGAGATTATACATTTCTAAGCTCCCAAATGATACAATGCTACTGCTGGTCCACGGACCACAGTTTGAGAAGGAAAGCAGAGCACATCCTTTCACATTCTGCTACTGTACACTTATCTCTACACAATTTATTATATTTCAAAATAAAAATTCCTAAATTTAAGGAACTACATTAGAAAAAAGGATTTGTGACATATAATTGCAAATTTCAATAAATTCTAAAATAAAATTAAATACAGATTTTTAAATTAGAATATGCTAGATTAAGCACAATATATTGAATTAGAATGCAGAAGATACAGATTCTACTACAAATTCTCCATTTAACTGGGTCATTTATTGCTGGTTGGTAGCTTCCACATTTTTGAAATCTGAGGATTAATCTTTAAGATTCCTTCCAGTTCAAAAATTAATATAATTATATTATTACTTACCAAGGGATTTGAGAATTTCTCCCAATAAGAGAAGTAAGATCACAGTTAAGAACTGAATAAAGAACAAATGGGGGGCTGGGGATGTGGCTCAAGCGGCAGCACGCTCACCTGGCATGCGTGCGGCCCGGGTTAGATCCTCCAGCACCACGTGCAAACAAAGATATTGTGTCCGCCAATAACTTATAAATAAATAAATATTTTTAAAAAAAGAAAAGAACAAATGGAAGAAGCACAGGGAATTCCATGCCTAGAAATTCTGATAACCATTTTTAAATTTATATATATATATATATATATATATATATATATATATATATATATATATATATATATATCATAGCGCCTACCACATCCTATTTATCACCTAGACACAAACAACAAATAAAAGCAAATGTGTTCAAGCTAACTCCACTTCTATATGTAAATACTACCTACAGGTTCAGAAATTGCCCTGATTGCCTATGAAGAATACAAAACACTATAATAAATGAACCAGAAAACTCTAGAAAGTACAAATATGTCAACAAATTTAACAATGGTATATAAATTATAAAGTAAATCACTGATATGGGAGGCCTTTGGTATTATGGATTTAACATTCAACTGTTCTAGCTGTATCACAAGGTCACTAAAGTTTTACAATTACGTATTTTGCCATGGCACTAATATAAGGATGATACTGGAAACTACAAAACAGAAGTCATTTAACAAACACCTAGTACAACAGGCTACTCAAAATCTATATGTCAATGAGGCAGCACTGCTCTCTACTTTTCCAGAATTTTTTACATTATCAACTCAGTTGAAGTGGGAAAAAAATATAAAAGCTTTCTTTTGATGTGGAAAAAGGGGCATTAAAAAGTAAACCAACTCCCCAATGCTGATACAAATATTAAAAGAAAATAGTTTTGTATGAAACAAAAAGGACAATAATGAATTTGGCAAGATATCAAATATGTAACATAAACTAGTCCATAATAACTGTATGTGGACAAAAGAAAAAGTTGTCATGAAAATCTCTTATCTAATGTGTGCTCCCAATAGTACTCTGCTTAGCAAGTAAGAAATTACGCTTTAGTAGATGTCGTTAAGACAGCAAAGCAAGGATATGCAAATACTCCATGGAAATATATTCATGAAGAAAGCCAGGGACTCTGCAAACATTTCCATACTACCTTGGATTTATTTCTAGCAAATGTCAAAAGTCTCATGTGTTACATTCCTCTGAGGGAAGAGATTCACTGGCAAATGGTCTGCATATGTTCAAAGTTCAGATTAAAAGGAGGCTAAATTAATAGGTTTGAATCACAATTCTTTCATTCCTTAATTATGTAAGTATGAAGTTCACATATGGTTACTTGCTTATTAGAAGAAAAAAAATATTTTTTTTCTATAAAGAAAGCAATACAACAGGCTGTGGTGGCACAACCCTATAATCCCAGCTACTTGAAAGGCTGACGCAGGAGGATTTCAAATTTAAGGCAAGCCTAGACAACTTCAGTGAGACCCTTTGTCAAAACAAAATTTATTAAGAAGGGCTAGGGTGTACCTCAGTGGTACAGCATTTGCCCAGCATGCCCAAGACCCTCAGTTCAATCCCCTCCCCTAAAACAAGAACAACACTCTGGACTTTAATATTTGATGCTAATTTTTGTTTTCATTCCAACATTTTTCACTTATGTATTTGGAGCAAAATTTTTATCCTATTATGGAAACAAATGAGTCAATTAAATTAAGAGCAACAGCTAAGACCAATCTATGAAAAAACAGATGTAAGGCTATATGTGTACTGAAAATGGGATAAAAAGATAACAAATCGCATTTAGGAATAAAATCTAATTGATTTGTACTACAATGTTTATAAATTTTGAAAAATCAGACAAAAATTCATTTTATTTCTTGCTCTGTAACACTATAAAATAATTATTTTAAAATTTATATGGAGCACTATCTTTAATTCAACCAAGGAATGTATAAGCAAGCATATACCTTGATTTCAAATAAACAATTAATATGTAGCAGACTATAGTATCTAGAGAGTCTATTGTCTGCCCAGACACCTGTTTAAGTCACCTTTCTGATAACAACAGCTCATGTACTCTGAGGAACTTCCTAATTCAGGCAGTTCTCTTAATATCATTCTCCATCAACCCTAACAGCAGGGACATCCAGGATTCTACTGTGGGAAAGAGAAATCATCTTTGGATTAGGCCAAATTAAAACAGGATTAATCTGCTGCATCCTACAGACAACTTCCAATATAAGGTGAGAAGTCCATTCATAAGAGAAAAATAGATTAAAACAAAAGAAAGCAAACCTCAAAAACAGAGCTGTTTGATAACCAGATCTAGCACAGCTTGAGACATTTCTAGCTACTTGGAGCTTCCCAGGTATATGACCTATATAATACTTCCTTTCATGTTTCAGTTAGTTAAAGTTGAATTTCTGTCAATTACACATAAAATGGTCATTTTTTTTACTTATTTGTTTTTTTTTTATTGGTTGTTCAAAATATTACAAAGCTATTGACATATCATGTTTCATACATTAGATTCAAGTTGGTTATGAACTCCCATTTTTACCCCAAATACAGATTGCAGAATCACATCTGTTACATATCCACATTTTTACATAATGCCCTATTAGTATCTGTTGTATTCTGCTCCCTTTCCTATCCTCTACTATCCCCCCTCCCCTCCCCTCCCCTCCCATCTTGTCTCTCTACCCCATCTACTGTATTTCACTTCTCTCCTTGTTTATTTACCCATTCCCCTCGCAACCTCTTATGAGTTCTTTAGTATAACAATGAGCGTCTCCCTCCATTACCATGCAATTTCTCTTTTCTCTCCCTTTCCCTCCCACCTATTGTATCTGTTTAATGTTGATCTTTCCTTCCTGCTCTTCCTCCCTGCTCTGATCCTGGTTATTCTCATTATATCAAAGAAGACATTTGGTATTTGTTTTTTAGGGATTGGCTAGCTTCACTAAGCATAATCTGCTCTAGTGTCATCCATTTCCCTGCAAAATCCATGATTTTGTCATTTTTTAGTGCTGCGTAATATTCCATGGTGTATAAATGCCACATTTTTTTTATCCATTCATCTATTGAAGGGCATCTGGGTTGGTTCCACAGTCTAGCAATTGTGAATTGTGCCGCTATGAACATCGATGTGGCAGTATCCCTGTAATAAGCTCTTTTAAGGTCTTCAGGGAATAGTCCGAGAAGGGCAATAGCTGGGTCAAATGGTGGTTCCATTCCCAGCTTTCCCAGGAATCTCCATACTGCTTTCCAAATTGGCTGCACTAGTTTGCAGTCCCACCAGCACTGTACAAGAGTACCCTTTTCCCCACATCCTCGCCAGCACTTGTTTTTGTTTGAGTTCATAATGGCTGCCAATCTTACTGGAGTGAGATGGTATCTTAGGGTGGTTTTGATTTGCATTTCTCTGACTGCTAGAGAAGGTGAGCATTTTTTCATATATTTGTTGATTGATTGTATGTCCTCCTCTGAGAAGTGTCTGTTTAGGTCTTTGGCCCATTTGTTGATTGGGTTATTTGTTTTCTTATTGTTTAATTTTTTGAGTTCTTTGTATACTCTGGATATTAGGGCTCTATCTGAAGTGTGAGGAGTAAAAATTTGTTCCCATGATGTAGGCTCCCTATTTACCTCTCTTATTGTTTCTCTTGCTGAGAAAAAACTTTTCAGTTTAAGTAAGTCCCATTTATTGATTCTTGTTATTAACTCTTGTGCTATAGGTGTCCTGTTAAGGAATTTGGAACCCGACCCCACAATATGTAGATCGGAGCCAACTTTTTCCTCTATCAGGCGCAGAGTCTCTGTTTTGATATCAAGCTCCTTGATCCACTTTGAGTTAACTTTTGTGCATGGCGAGAGAAAGGGATTCAGATTCATTTTGTTGCAAATGGATTTCCAGTTTTCCCAGCACCATTTGTTGAAGATGCTATCCTTCCTCCATTGCATGCTTTTAGCTCCTTTATCAAATATAAGATAGTTGTAGCTTTGTGGATTAGTCTCTGTGTCCTCTATTCTGTACCATTGGTCCACCCGTCTGTTTTGGTACCAGTACCATGCTGTCTTTGTTACTATTGCTCTGTAATATAGTTTGAAATCTGGTATCGCTATACCGCCTGATTCACGCTTCCTGCTTAGAATTGCTTTTGCTATTCTGGGCCTTTTATTTTTCCATATGAATTTCATGGTTGCTTTATCTATTTCTACAAGAAATGCCGTTGGTATTTTGATTGGGATTGCATTAAACCTATAGAGAACTTTTGGTAATATCGCCATTTTGATGATGTTAGTTCTGCCTATCCATGAACAGGGTATATTTTTCCATCTTCTAAGATCTTCTTCTACTTCTCTCTTTAGGGTTTTGTAGTTTTCATTGTATAGATCTTTCACCTCTTTTGTTAGGTTGATTCCCAAGTATTTTATTTTCTTTGAGGATATTGTGAATGGAGTGTTTTTCCTCATTTCCATTTCAGAAGTTTTGTCGCTGATATACAGAAATGCCTTTGATTTATGCGTGTTAATTTTATATCCTGCAACTTTGCTGAATTCATTTATTAGTTCTAGTAGTTTTTTTGTGGACCCTTTTGGTTCTTCTAGGTATAGAATCATGTCGTCGGCAAAAAGTGATAATTTAAGTTCTTCTTTTCCTATTTTTATGCCTTTAATTTCTTTCGTCTGTCTAATTGCTCTGGCCAGTGTTTCGAGAACTATATTGAATAGAAGTGGTGATAAAGGGCATCCCTGTCTTGTTCCAGATTTTAGGGGGAATGCCTCTAATTTTTCTCCATTGAGAATGATGCTAGCCTGAGGCTTGGCATAAATAGCTTTTACAATGTCGAGGTGAGATCCTGTTATCCCTAGTTTTTCTAGTGTTTTGAACATAAAGGGATGCTGTACTTTGTCGAAAGCTTTTTCTGCATCTATTGAGATGATCATATGGTTCTTATCTTTAAATCGATTGATGTGGTGAATAACATTTATTGATTTCCGTATATTGAACCATCCTTGCATCCCAGGGATGAATCCTACTTGATCATGGTGTACAATTTTTTTGATGTGCCTTTGTATCCGATTCGCCAGAATTTTATTGAGGATTTTTGCATCTAGGTTCATCAGAGATATTGGTCTGTAGTTTTCTTTCTTTGAGGTGTCTTTGTCTGGTTTCGGAATCAGGGTGATGTTGGCCTCATAGAATGAATTTGGCAGAGCTCCCTCTTTTTCTATTTCCTGAAATAACTTGAAAAGTATTGGTATTAATTCTTCTTTAAAGGTTTTGTAAAACTCCGCTGTATACCCATCCGGTCCTGGGCTTTTCTTGGTTGGAAGTCTTTTGATTGCTTCTTCTATTTCATCTATTGATATTGGTCTGTTTAAGTTGTGGGTATCCTCCTGACTCAGTCTGGGCAAATCATATGACTTAAGGAATTTATCGATGTCTTCACTATCCTCTATTTTATTGGAATATAGGTTTTCAAAATAATTTCTAATTGTCTTCTGTATTTCTGTTGTGTCTGTTGTAATATTGCCTTTTTCATCCTGTATGTTAGTAATTTGAGTTCTCTCTCTTCTTCTCTTCGTTAGCAGGGCTAGGGGTCTGTCAATCTTATTTATTTTTTCAAAGAACCAACTTTTAGTTTTGTTAATTTTTTCAATAGTTTCTTTTGTTTCAATTTCGTTGATTTCCGCTCTGATTTTAATTATTTCTTGCCTTCTGCTACATTTGCTGTTGTTTTGCTCTTCCTTTTCTAGGGCTTTGAGATGGAGTGTGAGCTCATTTAGTTTTTCCTTTTTTTGAGGTATGACCTCCAGGCGATGAATTTCCCTCTTAAAACTGCTTTCATTGTGTCCCATAGATTCCGATATGTTGTGTCTGTGTTTTCATTTATCTCTAAGAATTTTTTGATTTCCTTCTTTATGTCTTCTGTAACCCATTGATCATTCAGTAACATATTGTTCATTTTCCATGTGATGTAGGATTTTTCCTTCCTTCTTTTATCATTGATTTCCATTTTCATTGCATTATGATCAGATAAAATGCATGGTATTATCTCCACCCCTGTATATTTACTGAGGGATGCCCTATGACATAATATATGGTCTATTTTTGAGAAGGATCCATGTGCTGTTGAAAAAAAAGTATAGCCACTTGATGTTGGATGATATATTCTATATATGTCAGTTAAGTCTAGGTTGTTGATTGTGATATTGAGTTCTATAGTTTCTTTATTCAACTTTTGTTTGGAAGATCTGTCCAATGGTGCGAGAGGTGTGTTGAAGTCACCCATAATTATTGTATTGTGGTCTATTTGATTCTTGAACTTGATGAGAATTTCTTTCATGAACGTCACAGTCCCATTATTTGGTGCATAAATATTGATGATTGTTATGTCTTGTTGGTGAATGGTTCCTTTTAACAGTATATAATGACCTTCCTTATCCCTTTTGATTAATTTAGTCTTGAAGTCGATTTTATTCGATATGAGGATGGCCACACCTGCCTGCTTGCGAGGTCCGTGTGCGTGGTATATTTTTTCCCAACCTTTCACCTTCAGCCTGTGTATGTCTTTTCCAATCAGATGCGTCTCCTGGAGGCAGCATATTGTTGGGTTTGTTTTTTTAATCCATGTTACGAGCCTATGTCGCTTTATTGGAGAGTTTAAGCCATTAACGTTTAGAGTTACTATTGATGTATGGTTTGTACTTCCAGCCATGTTTGATTATTTATCTTCTTTTAGTTTGTTTCTCCTAGCTTAGCTTTCCCCCCGCCCTCTGGCTTTATAGAGGCATTTCCCACTGATGGTTTTGGTTATTGTTTTTCATTTCTTCCTCATGTAATGTTTTGCTCAAGACGCTTTGCAATGCTGGTTTTCTGGCTACGAATTCTTTTAGTTTTTGTTTATCCTGAAAGATTTTTATTTCGTTGTTGTACCTGAAGCTTAATTTTGCTGGATACAAAATTCTTGGTTGGCAACCATTGTCTTTCAGTGTTTGAAATACGTTGTTCCAGGATCTTCTCGCTTTTAGCGTCTGTGATGAAAAATCCGATGTTAACCTTATTGGTTTACCCCTAAATGTAATCTGCCTCTTTTCTCTTGTAGCTTTTAATATTTTCTCTTTGTTCTGTATGTTGGATATCTTCATAACAATGTGTCTTGGCGTTGGTCTACTGTGATTTTGTGTGCTCGGTGTCCTGTATGCATCTATAATTTGTATATCTGTTTCCTTTTTTATTTCTGGAAAGTTTTCTGTAATTATTTCATTCAGCAGGTTACTCATTCCCTTGGTATTAATCTCTGTGCCTTCTTCTATCCCGATGACTCGTAAATTTGGTTTTTTTATATTATCCCAAATCTCTTGGATGTTTTTCTCATGATTTTTTACCAGCCTATCTGAGTTGGCTAGACTCCTTTCAAGATGATATATTTTGTCTTCATTATCTGACGTTCTGGCTTCTACTTGTTCCACTCTGTTGGTGATACTCTCGATTGAGTTTTTAATTTGGTTTACCGTTTCCTTCATTTCCAGAATTACATTTTGATTTTTTTTAATAATCTCTTTCCTGATAAAGATGCTTAACTTCTTCTTTTATCTGTTTCTGTAATTCACTTTCAATGTGATCTTTAAGATTCTTTTCCATCTGTCTAAGGTGTTCCTTGAGTTCTTTATATGGCCATTTTTCTGATGACTCTAAGTCCTCCTGAATATTTAGGCTGTCCTTCATTGTTTGTACTCCTTTTCTTCCTTGCTTTTTTATGCTCATGTTACTTCTTGTTCTGTTTGACTGCTGAGTTACTGTTTATTCTTATAAATTTATTGGATGAATCCGCTGATGATTACGTATTCAGCTTCTCTGCCAGTAGCGAAGTGAAAGAGGCCTTTTTTACTTATTTGTGTCTATTAAAGCAGGGCCCTAACAATGTCTATTATGTAAAAAAATAAATTAATTTTTCTTCCAAAAAAATTGGAAAACAGGGCTACTAATGAACTGAATATTGTCATACACTAAAAATCATCACATATAAATGAGTAATGTTTCAAAACTTAGACAATGTTTAAAATGAACTAATTTTAAGTGTTACACAAGATAGTTCAGAACTCACTGTAAAAACCAATTATCAGTATCATTTTATAATTGTATCGATGTCTAAAAATAAGTCTACATTTACTTCAAAAACCAATACCTTTTTCAACTCAATTTATCTATTTTTTCATTTATATACATTCATACATCACTTAACCAATAGGAATTCATTCTGAAAAATAAATCATTAGACTATTTTGTTTATAAACACTGTGTGAAGGCTGGCATATGTTAGATACTCAGTGGTGAGCTCCTGCCTAGCATGCACAAGACCCTACATTCAATCCTCAGTACAGAAAAAAATCAATGTAAACACTGAATAAACATCAAAGAACGCACTTAAGACAGCCATGATGTCACTAGGCTGATATAATCTTATAAGACTGCTGTTCTATATACAGTCTGTCATTGACATTCAAGGGTACTTAATCACCATTCTTGAAACTTTTCTATAAGTTTCAAGTTATTTCAACATAAAAGTTTACAACTTGGTATGGTTAAGAACACAAGCCTTGGTCTAAACTAAGCAAGTTTACATTGCAGCTATAAAAGAGACACAAAATAAAAAGTAAGTTTAAGATCTCTGTGTCTCAGTTTTCTCAGCTGTTATCTATGTTTCCTCAACAGATATTAGTTCATAGGATCTGAAGAAACAGTAAATGAATTAATATATATAAAGCACTTGGAATTGGGACTGGCCCATTCAAAGCACTCAGTTCAGCAGCTACTTTCTAAAACTGTTTAGAACTTATTTAAGTATTATCTAAAAACTATGTCAGCATTTTGGTCAAAAGGAATCAAAGAACTTGAGATAAAAACTTCAGAAGTCAGGGTTTCATTGTTATTCACTAAGTGCATAGCTTGTATGCACCAACAGCAGAGCAGATGAAAACTACTAGGAATTCAAAGATAACATCATTAAAAATACATAAGGACTGAAGTTTTTCATTCATATTTTTTCAGCATATACAGCTCAAGTATACCAAAAAGAATGCATAAAATGCAGTTAATAAAATTAAAAACAATAATGAAATATTTATTGACTAGAGACTATATATTTTTATATTCATAGAACATGAACAAAAATCTATCATGTATTTTTCCACACAGAAATCATAAACTTAAGGGAGAGAGAAGGGAAAGCATATGGAAATGGTAGGAGACCTTCAATGATACACAAAATTATAAGAGGTTATGAGGGGCAAGGGGGAGGGGGAAAAAAGGGAGAGAATTGAACAACAGCAGAGGAGGTAGAGAGGGAAGATGGGAGGGGAGGGGAGGGGGGATAGTAGGGGATAGGAAAGGTAGCAGAATACAACAGTCACTAATATGCCATTATGTAAAAATGTGAGTATGTAACAGATGTGATTCTGCAATCTATATTTGGGGTAGAAATGGGAGTTCAAAACCCAATTGAGTCAAATGTATGAAAGATGATATATCATGAGCTCTGTAATGTTTTGAACAATCAATAAAAAAAAAGAAATCATAAACTTATTCAAAATACTGCATCCAAAGTTCTTGATCATAATTTAACAAAATCAGAAATAAAAATAAAAGAAAAAATATTATTATACTTGGTGATTAAGAACTCATTGATAATCCACAGATTAAAAGAAATCAAGATAATAAATTATTTCAATGCTATAGATAGAACAGTTCAACCCAAAATGATAGGATGCAATGAAAAGTTAAACTAAGAAGAAATACTGCAGCCTTCCTTCTCTTTATCATTAAAGAAGGAACTAGAAACTTTAACAAAGGAACTTAGTTATTATAAAAAGATCAGATTTGCTGGAGGTAGGCACATGCCTGAAATACCAATTGCTTGGGAGGCAGGAGGATCTTGAGTTTGAGGCCAGCCTGGGCAACTTAGTGAGACCCGGTTTCAAAATAAAAAGGAATGGGGATATATATAGCTCATTGGTGAAGCACCTCATGTTCAGGCCCCAAAACCACCACCAAAAAAAGAAAAAGTTGGATGGCTTAAACAACAGACATTTATTTCTCACAGTGCTAGAGGCTGGAAAATCTGATCGGGGTACCAGTATGCTCCAGGTCCTAGCGAGAGCTGTCTTTCTAGTTTGCAGATGAAGTCTTCTTGCTGTATCCTCTTATGGAAGAGAGAAAGAGAGGGACAGGGTAAAGAAATATATATTTTGTGTCTCTTATTTTAAGGGCACTAATTCCATCATGAGGGCTCCATGCTCACGACCTAACTATCTCACAAAAGCCCCATGTCCAAATGCTATCACACTGGGAGTTGGGGTTCCAACTTATGAGTGTGATAGGGGAGGATCAAAATTCAGACCACAGCAGTACTTGAAATTCAAATCTTAAATGATGCTGGGAAAACTGTACATCCTATAAACTAAAAATAAAAATATGCCCTATCTCTTGCCATATACAAAAAGTAATTCAAAATGAATTAAAGACTTAAATATAAGATCCAAAATTATAAAACTACTACTTGATGAAAACAGGGGAAATGTTTCACAAAATTGGTCTGGACAAGAATTTTCTGAATAAGATTTCAAAAGCACAAACAGACGCAAAAATAGATAAATAGGATTACATCAAACTGAAAAGCTTCTGTACATCAAAGGAAACAACAGAGTGAAGAAATAACCTATAGAATGAGAAAGAATATTTGCAAATGGTGCATCTAACAAAAGGAGTTAATATCCAGAGTATATAAGGAAACTAAGCAACTCCATGGGGATAAAAAAGAATCCAGTCAAAATTCCCAAATAACATTTATGAAAAGAAGATGTACAAATGAACAATAAGTACATGAAAAACAGCCCAAGATCACTAATTGGAGAACAGCAAATCACAACAGATATAACCTCACCTCAATTAGAATGGCTGTTATCAAAAAGTAACAAATGTTGGTATGTATATGGGGGGAAGGCTACTCCTATACACTAGGTGGAAATGTAATTACTAGAGCCATTATGGAAAACAGTATGGAGGCTCTGCAAAAAACTAAAATTGGAATTATCATGTGATCCAGCAATACCACCACTACCTATTATAACCAAAGGAAAGGAAATCTGTATGTTGGAAAGTTATCTGTACTCCCAGGTTCACTGCAGTACTATTCATAATAGCCAAAATATGGAAGTAATAAAAGAGTCCATCATTAGATGAATGGATAAAGAAAATGGGGTGTGTGTGTGTGTGTGTGTGTGTGTGTGTGTGTGTGTTTCTTGGGATACTGTTCAGCCATTAAAAAAAAGAACAAAATTGTGTAATTTGCAGCAACATGAATGAACATGGAAATCATGGTAAATAAGCAATATAAGCCAGGCACAGAGAGAAAATACCACATGATCACATTCCTCTATGCAATCTAAAAACAGCTGATCTCATAGAAGCAGACAGTAAAGTAGTGGTTACCAGAGACTGGGGAAGAAAAGAGAGATGGAAGGAGGAAGAAGAGATGTCAATGAATAAATTTACAGTTAGCAGAAATACATTCTGGTCTTTATTACACAATGATCAACAATAATGAAGGTATATTTCAAAATAGCTATACCAATGATTTGAATGTTCTCACCACAAAGAAATAAAATAACAAATGTCTGAGGTAAAGGATATGCTAAATACCTTGGTTTAAATATTACACAATGTATACATGTAATACATACATATGTACAATTATTTTGTGCCAATTAAAAATAAAAATTAAAATTAAAAATAAAACTGATGAAGATAGAAATGAATAATAAGCCAATCCCAAAAAACCAAAGGCTAAATGTTCTGTCTGATATACAAATGTTAACAACAAAGGGTATGGGGAGAAGAGAAGTTCAGTGGATTCAATGAAGGGGAATGAAGGGAAGGGAGGGGAGAATAACAACAGGAAAGACAGCGGAATGAATCAGGCATAACTTTCCTACATTCATATATGAATATAACAACAGTGTAATTCCCATCATGTTCAACCACAAGAACAGAATCCTAATTAGAAAAAGTTATACTCCATGTATATATAATATGTCAAAATACTCTCTACCGTCATATATATCTAAAAGGAACAAATAAAAAAAGAAAAAAATTAATGAAATGAAAATAAAGTAGCCATTATAAACTATCTAAAATCTTACTTTTTATTTTATTTTTTAATTATAGATGAACATAATAACTTTATTTTATTTTATTTTATTTATTTATTTATTTGGTGCTGAGGATGGAACCCAGTGCCTCACATGTGCTAGGCAAGAGCTCTACACTGAGCCACAACCCCAGCTGAAATCTTACACTTTTTAAAACTCAAAAAATAAAGAAACCTCTCCTAACTCTTCATGGAAAAATTATTTGTATGTGTGTGCACACAAGTGTATGTGTGTGTGATTAAAAACAAAAAACAGATTCCAGAGAAATTAAAATAATTATTTAAGAATATATGTTTGTATACAGCAACTAATGTAACTAACTTAGAAGAAAAACAGAATTCCTTAGAGAAATATAAAAGTTATTAAAAAAACAGATCCAAATACAAGTAAAAAGCTTGAATAATTACCACAAAAAAGTATGAACTCAAAAGAGTTCATTCCAAGAACAATTAAATGGCTCAATTTCAGAAAATATCATCATAAATAATTACATCAAAAAATTAAAGAATAAACCATGTGATTATAATAATGAGTAACAAAAAGTATTTTGTTAAAAAATTTAGTCATTTCTGGGCTGCTGTTATGTCGCAGTGGTAGAGTGCTTGCCTAGCATATGTGAGGCACTAGGTTCAATCCTCAGCATCACAAAAAAATAAATAAAATAAAAGTATAAAAAAATACAATAGCACTATTAAAAAATTCAATCATTTCTAATGAGAACTGGGTCATTTAGTGAGTAAATTATTCAAGTATAATCTTAATGAAAAACATTATATATACATAAAAATAATCCTGGAATACTTCTCTGATTAAATGTCTAAGAGACTTTTTTTTCCCCCTAGTAATGAAGATCAAATCTAGGGCCTCATTCATGCTAGCCAAGCACTAGGCCACTAACCTTTATCCCTAACCCTTTTTGTTCAGAAACAGGGTCTCACTAAACTGCCAGGCTGGCCTCAAACTTGCAATCCTTCTGTCTCAGCAGCCCATATTGCTGGGATTACAGGTATGTGTCATTATACGAGACTCTTAATATAGCAAATGCCTATATCCCTATATGACTATAGGAATTGAAAAGGGATGACAAATTTGGAATCATATATATGTATATATACATGCATATATACACACACATAAATGTATTCAAATACACAAAGCACATGTAATTAATTCTACCACTCTCCTCTAGATTAACACATATAAATGCCACTAAATTAATATATTAAAATGTATGTATTGCTTCACAGAAAATATAAGTAATATACATAATTATACATTTGTATTTATTTTCTGTCAAAACACTAGTTTTACCTGTTTAGGAAGTCGGAACAAGGAATTTTTATAGAAAATATCCTTAGCCTGGCTCCATGTACCATCAATGATGATGATTGTAGAAGGATAAACAGGAGAATCTAATATAAATTCTTCCAAATCTGTAGCTTCAGCCCCTGGATATAATATTAATGTACTAGACTTCCGGCAGACAGTTGAAAGTTCAACATCTCTAAAAAAAAAATATTTAAATTATCTTTATTAGCTGTGGGGAAAACAAAAATTTTATGATATTTATTGAATTCCTAATAAAAGTTCCTCTCTACCTAGTTATTTATCTAATCAAATAAAAATACTAATTAGTTCATAAAGTATAGGTTAAGTGTCTCACAATTTTGTGTACTCTACTGATTCATTAGCCACAATTCTACCAGCCTCCCAATCTTCACTACTCTTCTCCATCTAGACTTTTCTACCCAAATGCCAAGGGCATAATTTTAACCCTCCCAAAGAAAGATCTGTGTAGAAAAGAAACATCTTAAATTGCCCTAAAATTCATTTACCTTTCTTCACTAAAGCGACGACCAATCTTTACTTTACACTTGTCCTGGGGGAGGCATGCTGCTAGGAGAGGAACTGTCCGCAACACTTTGTTTTCCTTTAATGAAAAAAATTAATGGAGACATAGATTTTTTACTTAAACACACTTTTAAAACATTTATAATGAGGCAGGGGCTGAGGCTAGAGCTCAATGGTAGAAAACTTGCTTAGTATGCATAAGGCCCTGGTTTCTATTCCCAGTATTACAAAAAAAAAAAACTATGGTCTGGATTGTAGCTCAGTGGTAGAGTGCTTACCTAACACACATGAGGCCCTGGGTTTGAGCTCAGTACCACATAAGAATAAATAAATAAAAATAAAGGTAATGTGTCCATCTATAACTAAAATAATAAAAAAAAGTTTTTTTAATTATGAACATTTGATTTATCACTTTACATATAATTTTCATAAATCTTTTACTACAGACCACAGTTTTATAAGAGGTAAAAATTTCTCTGATATATCAGCACTTAGCATACTATAAGTGTATCTTTTTAATGTATGTAGATATGTTTTTATTCTATGTAGATATGTTCATAGGTTTACTTATCCAATAAAATAATATCAATCTATATAATAGGATTATAAAAAACATAAATTTGTGTTTAGATAAACTGAATTTTTTGGCAAGGATTTAATTTCAATAATAACTACATTCTGTACTATATCAGCTTGAACATAACTGCCCAGATCTTTATGACTGGACAGCAAGAAAATACTCAAAAAACAAAACAATGGGGCATACCAAATGGTCACAGAAGCCGATCTTAAAGAGTTCCAGATGCTCTGACTGCAAATTGGTGCGGCAAATATAGAAAGCAGTATGGAGATTTCTTGGAAAATTGGGAATGGAACCACCATTTGACCCAGCTATCCCTCTCCTTGGTCTATACATAAAGGACTTAAAAACAACATACTACAGGGGCACAGCCACATCAATGTTTATAGCAGCACAATTCACAATAGTTGAACTGTGGAACCAACTTAGGTGCCCTTCAATTAGATGAATGGATAAAAAAATGTGGCATATTTACACAATGGAATATTACTCAGCAATAAAAGAGAATAAAATCATGGCATTTGCAGGTAAATGGACAGAGTTAGAGAAGATAATGCTAAGTGAAGTTAGCCAAGTCCAAAACACCAAATGCCGAATGTTTTCTTTGATATAAGGAGACTGATTCATAGTGGAATAGGGAGAGGGAGCATGGGAGGAATACACAAACTCTAGATAGGGCAGAGGGGTTGGAAGGGAAGGGAGGGGAATGGGGTTAAAAATGATGGTGGAATGTGATGATCATTATTATCCAAAGTACATGTATGAAGACTCAAATTGGTGTGAATACACTTTGTATACAACTAGAGGCATGAAAAAATGTGCTCTATATGTATAATAAGAATTATGATGCATTCCACTGTCATATATAAATAAAAAAGTAAAAAAAAAGAAAGAGCTCCTGATGCTCAAAATGGAACAATTTGAAAAAATAAATAAATAACATAGTATTCGACTATAAAGCAAAGTATAATATAGACTAGAATGATATAAATGATTGAATAAATAAGTAAATGGGGGAGAAAAAACAAATCTTCCTTACAGTACAATTCCAAATAATAAATGTAAATACTCCCCACTCCAAAAAGTGAAGCTGTCTCCCTCCCATTTCAGTGTGGACTAGAATTATAGCCTTGCTTCCAAAGAATAGAGAGAATGGAAACAGAACCAAATAACTTCAAAGAGGAGAAATCTAGTGACTGATTCTGAAAATTCCATTCATTTAGCCATCATCAGTGATTTTTTTCCAATATTCTAGCCTTCAACACTGGGAACCACCTGTCTTGTTACCACAAGAATTCTATCTTAAATCCTGTTAAGACAGATGTTTAACTATGCCTTAAACGTATTTTAGGAGATTTTCCAGTATTTCATAACATACTTTCCTCCTTAACATCACTGTGAGATTTTGACATAGATTTAGTCACTTTCTAAAGTCATTTTCTACATAATATATATATATATATATATATATATATATATATATATATATATATACACTCTTAAAAATGTTCTATCCTATCACTTCTATATAATCTCCATCAAGTCTTCTTTTCCCAAAGTCCCCTTCTGAGCTTATCCAAATGCTTTTTACTCACTTTTTTATGGGGCATTCATCAATTTGACATACCTTTTTACCAAAAATAGTGTCCTGAAGATAAACATAGGCAGCCCAGAATTACTAAACTAGAGAAAGACTGAAAAGTTACTTTGTTGATAAAGAAAAGCAATATGGGGTTATTTGTATATGCATACAATACATATGTAGCATGCACTATTTTGGATGGATCATCTAAACTGTGGATTAACTATGGTTAAAAAAATTTAAGAGATTTGAAGTATATTAAAATTTCCACCAGTTAATGAAAACACCTATATTTTAAAAGCTATCTTATGTCTGGAACTACATAATAATTCCTTTTGTAAAAGCCAGATTGAATTTAAGATGTCCTGACTTCCTTCCTTCTTAAACTCAGTTTAAGCTTCAGTTTATATTAAATTCATTCATACTATGCAATGAGTAATTTTGTATTAACTAATTAAAAGTATCCTATAATCTCCTTCCCTCCCCTCTCATTACTGTAGTTAATCAAAGGTTAAAAACATATATATACAATGGCACAATATAATTGTAACCAGAATAAAAAAATTAATTAAAACATCTTTAAATATATCACACATATTATAAAATATAAATTTGCTCTATTCATCTTGAAGAAACTAAAGATTTTTTTTTTTACTTTTTTACTCTGTATGACTAAAATGCCAAAGCTACTTCTACTTTTTTACTTTGTATGACTAGAATGCCAAGCTACTTCTACTTTAGCAAGAAAAGACATGAAGAAACATAAGCTATGACCAAAATTTTTAAAGGAAAGATTTTCTTAGCTCTTTACTTACAAAATTACATTTTTTTCACACAAAAGTTGTTGGAGTTCTAAATTTATACACTAATAAAACCATTTTATGAAACATGTTTCTAAAGCACTTGATTCTATATTATCATATAATATATAAAAAAATTTCTTCAAAAAAGTAAGCATTTATAAACTATTTCTTCTTGAAATGCTAAAAAGCTGGGAGGGATGAGTATTTATCTCTGTATTTCCTCTTGTGCACTCATATTCTATCTGAAATTGTATGGTTTATAAAATCTTACCTCTGCTGGATGCTGAATTATGTACAAATGGGTAGAGATGTGCAGAGGGTGTACTGGTAGAAATGGACACAAACATACTTTCTGAGGTCGGCTAAAGAGCAAAAAAGAAAACAACCTGTAAATTTGTAAAATATAAAGATATGATGATATCCTAATACTTAAACATAATCCCACTATGTTATATAAAGAGGTTTGCTACAGCTGTAGTCTTTTCAAAATGAAACACCAAGAATAAACTTAATTAATCAGTCTTTAGACATGAAAATTGGGAAGAGATTTACATAAATTCTTTATCATTCATACAAATTAAAGTACCTCAAAGAGTCTTCTTAGTGAAAGAATACTCTTAAGTCACCATGGACTTTTATTTATGAAGAAACACTTTTTCTAACTTTCACTCTAAATTTACCCTTAATGGCCTCAGTAAAAATGTCCAATGAGACTAATTTTTTAAATAATAAATTGAACTGAAACATTATGGCCTTTTAAAATGTAGTTTTGAAAAACTTAAATAATTAAATATAACTATAGAAATCAAGTTATCTCAATATCTTAAAACCATTAATATTTACCAACTGTGCTCTAAAATTCTATTAAAAGTTGATTGTCTGAAGTTGGTTAAATTCTTAGCCCACACCACTAACACTGATTTAACCCACAAATCTCTGCAATATTTAGAACATTTTTAAGTACAGTATCTAAGCGGAATAATTCTGTTCATGCTGTAAAACATTCCTCTCTCCTTTTATTTACAAATTTCTATTACTCCCAGAATTTTTGAATTCACTTTAATTATAGTCATATATATTTCCTTTATGCTTCTACTTATATTTCTATTTTAAAACTTGACTATCCTTATGATTTATTTTATTTTCATATATGCTTTTCTCTTTCAGACAATGAACCCTCTAAGAACATGCTTTTCATTTAAGTTTGTATCATCCAGGGTAGTCTTTCTCAAACTTCAGCTTATATCAGAATCACCTAGAGGGCACATTAGACTGCTGAGTCTCACACCTTTAGAGCTTCAAATACAGTAAGTCTGGGAATTTACATCTCTAATAAGTTCCTGGATGGTGCTGATGTTGCCTATGGGGGAAGAATAAGGTCATGGAAGACAAAAAGACCAGTTTGAAATGCAAGTCACTAGAGGTGTCCACCCACGTGGATTTTTTTTAATTTAAGTAACTTTTAATTCATTCATATCTAAATCCTTCCAACTTACCCATACATGCACCTGAGGACTGGCAAAGCCTGATAAATTTTTGTGAGCAGTAGTGAAAAGAAAAACAAACTACAAAGCTGTAGACAAAGGAATTAACCAGACCATTTTCCTCTACATGAAAATATGACCTTCACCAATTAACTAGTCCTGTTACCCTGGCTATCTGACAACTGTATTGCTAAGCAACACTGTATGTGATTAAAATGATCCAACTGGTAGACAGCCTGATGCTATTGCCTTGGAAGTGGAACTTAAGACGGGACCTAATTTGTCGTACATATTAGCCAACATGTTGGCGTGGTGAATAAGTCTGATGAAGCTTCCATAGGAGTATTGGAAAGCAGTTTTACCAGGCCACAAGCTTGACAGAATTTCAACCTCTATGTTTGGGTTATGATCAACCTGTTGGTCACTTAGCAAAAGATTCTTGCTGTTCACAATTTAAAATGTGCTTATCATTTGTACCAGTTGACCTTTCCTGAAATCATGCGGTATTGAGTTAATGTCTTTAAATCTATTTCCATGCCAGAATCTTACATGAGAAATTTAGAAAGATTAGGTGCCAAAATACCCAGCACAATACTTGTATATTTTTAGTATCATACAAAACCAAAATTCCAGGAACTAAGAACACTCTAGACCTTATGTGATTTATTCCTTCAGTCATTTCAAACATTGTAGGCCCTATAAGATTATTTGCCTGCTCTTTTTATGTTTACATCTCCCACATTCATACCAGTATACATCAGGTTTGCTTTTACCTATTGGGGTTTTTTGTTTTTGTTTGTTTGTTTGTTTGTTTTTCCTTTTACCAAGTCTTACAGCTATTTTTATTTAATATCTTTCTATAAGTCTTATTTTTTTGCTGTTATGGGAAACCTCCATTTTGAAAACCTAAGTTTTTACAGAAGCACATGTCTTTAAGTCTCCAGACCAAAAAAAAAAAAAAAGCCTACAGTTAATTTAATGTTTGCACTCTGAGGTGCAACTTAACAGGGAGGGCCTAAAAAAAAGAATGGGAGGGGGCTATTAAATATTTTTAGTAAAATGTTGCCTTTGTCTCGTGCAGAACCTGTAGAATATATGCTCTTTAATTTAGTAAATATTTTTTAAAAGGTAGAGATGCTCTGTTATTGTAGGTAAAACAATTCTTAATCATAAAGTTTCTGAACTTCTTGTAATTTTTTTCATAATTATCAGAAGTTGTTTACCAACTTTTTGTTTGAAGTGTGATTTTTTTTCTTTTATTCCCAACCTCTTGCAAAAAAAAAAAAGAAAAAAGTGGGTTTCTGCTGATGAATTGAGCAGACATCTAATATTTTATATGCCTTTTGAGCTGTGTAACTTAATATTTGGATACTTGATAATTTTGTTTTATTATGTAATTGATAAAATGGTGATGTGTATTAATGTTAGTTCAACAATATATTTATACTGTCTGGGAATGTGTGGTTATAGTTCTGTGGGAGAAATAATTTGTCAGTGTTCACCAGCTTGTAAAAACTTAGTGCGAGAGCTTAAACATCTAAATAAATAATGAAATGCATTTATCAAAAAAAAAAAAAAAACAAAAACTGGTCAGTAGATAGAGGGTTGATGAATAACTACCAAAATGTGTCACTGACAATGTCATTGTCTTGGGCATGTCCCACATTTCCAAAGTACTTCTTGATAAAACTACTAACAATGAGACACCAAGAACGTTCTAGGGAATAATTACTGAATACAAGCAAATATAAAAATGTAATCATCAATGTCTAGTTTTTGAGCTAATTTATAACAGAATGGCCAAAATAAGAACTGAAGTTTTCCATCCACTACATTTACAGGGTTATAAATGTATTATAAATACTGTTTTTCTACTCACTAGAGTTTATCTTATTCAAAATCTATACAACACAACTAATGCTAATTATATTCTTAAAATATAATGGAAACTTCAAACAATTTCCCTAAGGGAATTTTTTAAAGTAAGTTTTTTTCTTCTTTTCTCATTAAATATGTAGAAATGAATAAGATTGACTTGCCTTGTACCCAATACAAGGTTAATCTGTCACTCTGAGCATGTACTCTATGACAGCCTGTGGGATAATAAAATTATATCTGACATACAACTAGAGATGCTGGGACCCACAAAATCACCTTTGTGGACTGAGGTTGTGGCTCAGTAGTAGAGTGCTTATCTAGCATGTGTGAGGCACTGGGTTCAATTCTCAGCACCACTTATAAATAAATGAATAAAATGAAGGTCCATCAACTACTAAAAAATATATATAAAATAAGTCATCTTTGTAAAGCTTAAATTTCATACATAATATTCACTGAAAGATTTTTCCTCATAAGTACTGATTTTAGCCAAGATAATCTCACATAAATAAACTTTAAAGATTAGTAATTAGATGCATAATTACTACTTTAAAGGATTTCTTTTATCTACTCAACAAAAGCAAATGTAGAATCCAGAAAAATAGTGCACCTCAAATTTTCCAGGATGCAATAAATTTTTATAATCCCAACAAAGTGAAAAGACAAAGAACAAAAAGTTGTATGATTTTTTCATTGGGTTAGTTGAATATCTACACTGCATTACACATAAAAATGGCAACAGCTTTCTATTTTTAATAGGCTTTGGAAAAGAAAATACCACAGTGCCCTCTGCTGTCTTTTAAAGAAACCAAAGTGATCCTTAAGATAAATGCTAATTTTTAAATTTCTGAAATTACTTACTCATCATAACTAATGAAAAAAGAAAGATTTTCATAAATTGTTAATATAATATTTTAATAAATTTTCATTTCACAAGTCAAAGAAAAGTAGGTAACATCTTCCATGTTTGACTGCTTCATGTAAAAATAACAATATACCACTCCCAATTTATTTTAAATTAGATTCATAAATTTATATTACAACTGACTTCAGGAGTAAAGGAAAGACAGACTTAGAAGGAAAAAAATCACTGTTGTAGAATAGGTAGTAATTTTATAACAACAATAAATATCTTTAGATGAGAGTTTCAGAGGCCTGTGCCTTAGAAAGCATGACTAGAGCAGTGGAGAAATCAGCAAGATCATCTAAACTGTAGATTCATATCTTTCTGCTGCTAACAATGAATCTTACCCTAATTATATATAGTGCTTTTTTATAACTTTATGTATTTATTTGTTTATTTATTTTTATGTGGTGCTGAGAATCAAAACCAGTGCTTTATGCCACTACCTTCACAGTGATTTGAAGTCACTAAGAATAATAATAATAATAATAATACCTAATATTATGATTATTTAGCACTTTAAATCATTTATTTCATCATCATTTATTCCTTCTTAGTATCTATTTTTGTATATAAGCCACATCATCAGTATGTAATAAATACATGTAATTATAAATACAAGTATACATATTAGAAATGCAGCCTACTATTTTTAATCAATTGTGGTATGTCATCAAAATAATCTTTACTACTGGCCTGGAGATAAGCTTGTTCTTATACTGGATCTATAATTAAGGAAAGTTTCTGTGAGTGTTATTCTAATTAAAGAAGTCTTCAGAGATGCCAGATGTCTGCTGACCAAAATCCTTGCATCCAAGAGATGACCATACTCAGCAGCTAAAAAAATTGTAATGAAAAATGACAAATCAACTGAGAATCTTACCATAATCAGGAATATTCATTTATCCTATGATTTACTACTTAGTAATTTTTCTCTCACATTTAATTCACTATAATCCCAGCAGAAACAATTTCTTCATCATTCCATGCAATCCTAACTGTACATTACTGGGAACTAGATATGGAATAAATAATGAGTGAATGGATAAAGAATACCCACATGACTTACTACCTTGTTTTTGTTTTGTTTGCAGTGCTGAGGATTAAACCTTTTGCTCTGCTACTGAGTTACATATAAATTATAAATCTTACCATAATTATATACATTGCCTTTCTTTTATAACTTTATTTATTTGTTTGTTTGCTTGTTTATAAATTAAGATCTACAGCAGAAATCTATGCTGCTTACCCACTGGCCAGCGAAAGGGAACAACATGAATATACATTTTTATAAGCAAGAAATCAAAAAGGTATTTTACAGAAAATAACACTAATAAACATTTTCATTTTGCTCATTATTTTACCCCCTTCCCGTATCTAAGAACTATCTGTGTTTTAAAATACAGATTTATGTGGATAATTTATTGGGAGAGCATTTAGCTTAATGTTATATAAATGTCCATTCCCACAAAAGAATATAAAAAGAATTGAGAATTTTCCTTGGCATAAAGATACAGAAAATGTATTAAGATTTAGGTTGGGGTTAGTATATACAAAAAAGAATATAATATTGCTATGAATAATCCATGGATTTTGATGCCCCCCCCAAAAAAAGCGAATTTCACCAATCCAATATTTATGTACAGCTGATAAGTGAATATTACTGAAAGTCTCAGGATGAAAAAAATCTCCATCATGAGGCAATTTATTTCTGGTGACCTGCAGCATTAACACATATAAAATTATTAACTTGCCTATAGAAAAACTACCCTAATCGTGAAGTTGGATTATTAAAAAACACACCAACTTCATAAATAGTCATGATATTTCACAGAAGGAAAAGAAGAGGAAAAAGGCAAGGAAAGGAGAAAAGGAGGAGGAGGAAGACTGGCAGGAGAAAAAGTAAAGAGGAAGATCTTAACATTTATTATATACTTTTAGGTGACAAACTATGCTAAATGCTTTATCTTCATTTAATTCTCTGTCAAAGGGGGATAGTATTATTGTCCTGGTTTACAGATGAAGAAACTAAGACTTACAGAGGTTAAATAATTTTCCCTCAAAAAAAAGATGGAGCTGGAATACAGTTGTTTATAGAACATGCCTTTATAATACATTTTATTAATTCCACATCACATACACATTTAATGTTCAATGAAATATTATTTTAATATTTTATTCTAATTTGTTATATAGAAAGCAGAATGCATTACAATTCATATTATACATATAAAGAACAATTTTTCATATTTTGGGTTGTATACAAAGTACATTAACACCATTCATGTCTTCATAAATGTACTTAGGGTAATAATGTCCATATCATTCCACTATCTATTTTACAGCCTTGCCCCCTCCTTTCCCCTCTCTCCCCTTTGCCTATCTAGTGTTCATCTAATCTGCCCATGCTACCCCTTCCAACCCCACTATGAATCAGCCTCCTTCTATCAGAGAAAACATTCAGTATTTGTTTTGGGGGAATTGGCTAATTTCACTTAGCATTATATTCTCCAACTCCATCCATTTACCTGAAAATGCCATGATTTTATTCTCTTTTATTGCTGAGTAATATTCCTTTGTGTATATATACCACATTTTCTTTACCCATTCATCTATTGAAGGGGGCATCTAGGTTGCTTCCACAATTTAGCTATTGTGAATTGTGCTGCAATAAATATTCATGTGGCTGTGTCCCTGTAGAATGCTGTTTTTAAGTCCTTTGGGTATAGGAGTGAGATAGCTGGATCAAATGGTGGTTCTATTCCCAGTTTTCTAAGGAATCTCCAAACTGCTTTCCATATTGGCTGAACCATTTTGCACTCCCACCAGCAATGTATGAGTGTACCTTTTCCCCCACATCCTTGAGAACACTTATTGTTTGTTTGTATTCTTAATAGCTGCCATTCTGACTGGAGTGAGATGAAGTCTTAGAGCAGTTTTGATTTGCATTTCTCTAATTGCTAAAGATGTTGAACATTTTTTCATATATTTGTTGACTGATGGTATATCACCTTCTGAGAAGTGTCTGTCCAGTTCCTTGGCCCATTTATTGACTGGGTTATGGGGGGGGGTATTAGCTTTTTGAGTACTTTATATACCCTAGATATTAGTACTCCACCTGATGTGAAAGTGGTAAAAATTTGCTTCCAAGCTTTAGGTTCTCTATTCACCTCACTGATTGTTTCTTTTGCTGAGAACAAGCTTTTTAGTTTGAATCATCCAACTTATTAATTCTTGATTTTAATTCTTGTGCTTTAGGAGTCTTATTAAGGAAGTAGGGGCCTAATCTGATATGATGGAGGTTTGGGACCTACTTTTTGTTCTATTAGATGCAGCGTCTCTGATTTAATTCCTAGGTCATTGAGAGATAGGGGTTTCATTTCATTTTGTTGCGTATGGATTTCCAGTTTTCAAGCACCATTTGTTGAAGAGGCTATCTTTTCTCCAATGTATGTTTTTGGTGCCTTTGTCTAATATAAGATAAGTATAATTATGTGGGTTAGTCTCTGTGTCCTCTATTCTGTACCATTGGTCTATCAGTCTACTTGGGTACCAATACCATGCTGTTTTTGTTACAACTGCACTGTAGAATAGTTTCTGGTATAGTGATGCCACCTGCTTCACTCTTTCTTACTAAGGATTGCTTTAGCTATTCTGGGTCTCTTATTTTTCCAGATGAATTTCATGACTGCTTTTTCTATTTCTATGAGGAATGTTATTGGGATTTTGATTAGAATTGCATTAAATTTGTATAATGCTTTGCGTAGTATGGTCATTTTACAATATTAATTCTGCCTATGCAAGAACAAGAGAGATCTTTCCATCTGCTAAGGTCTTTTTTAATTTCTTTCTTTAGCATTCTGTAATTTTTGTTGTAGAGGTCTTTCATCTCTTTTGTTAGATTGATTCACAAATTTTTTTCTTTTCTTTTTTTTTTTTTTGAGGCTATTATAAATGGGGCAGTTTTCCTAGTTTTCCTTTCAGAGAATTTGTCACTGATATAAAGAAATTCCTTTGATTTATGGGTGTTAATTTTGTATCCTGCTACTTTGCCGAATTCATTTACTAGTTCAAGCAGTTTTCTAGTAGAATTTTTTGGGTCTAATAGGTATAGAATCATATCATTGGCAAATACTGCTAATTTGGGCTCTTCTTTTCCTATGTGTATCCCTTTACTTTCTTTTCATCTGTCCAATTGCTCAGTGATTTCTAATTTCATTCCATTATGATCGGATAGGATAAAAGGTGGTATCTCTACTTTTTTATATTTACTAAGAGTTGTTTTGTGACATGATATATGGTCTATTTTAGAGAAGGATCATGTGCTGCTGAGAAAAAAAAATGTGTACTCATTCATTGAAGTATGAAATATTCTATACCTATCAGTCTAAGTTATTGGTTGTATTATTGAGTTCTATAGTTTCTTTATTGAGTTTTGGTTTGGATGATTATCCAGTGTGAAAGAGGTATGTAAAAGTCACCGAGAATTATTGTGTTCTGATCTATTTGACTCTTGTACTTGAAAAAGAGTTTGTTTGATCAACATAGATAGAGGCTCCACTGTTTGGGGTGTATAAATTTATTACTGTTATGTCTTGTTGGTGAATGGTTCTCTTAAGCAGTATGAAATGTCTTTGTTTATCCCTTTTGATTAACTTTGGCTTGAAGTCTACTTTATTTGATATGAGGATGGAAACCCTGCTTGCTTCTGCAGTCCATGTGAGTGGTTTGATTTTTCCCAACCTTTCACCCTCAGTCTGTGGATGTCTTTTCCTATGAGATAAGTCTCTTGGAGGCAGCATATTGTTGGGTCTTTTGTTTTAATCCAATCTTCCAGCCTATGTCTTTTGATTGGTGAGTTTAGCCCATTAACATTCAGGGTTACTATTGAGATATGATTTGTATTCCCAGCCATTTTTGTTTACTTTTGGTATTTTACTTAACTTGGTTTCTCCTTCAATAGTGTAAATTATTTTAACTATTATTTATCATGGAAAGTTTTCATTTCATCATCAAATCTAAAGTTTAATTTTGCTAAATATAAGATTCTTGGTTGGCAACCATTTTCTTTCAGGACTTGATATAAGTTGTTCCAGGATCTTCCAGTTTCAGGGTCTGGGTTGAAAAATCTGCACACAATCTAATTGTATGTGTATATGTAATCTGATTCCTTAACATAACACTAATAAATTCATATGCCCCCTATATGTAATCTGATTCCTTTCTCTCGTGGCTTTTAATGTTCTCTCTTTATTCTATAGGCATTTTCATTATAAGGTATCTTGGTATGGATCTGTTGTGATTTTGTACATTTGGTATCCTGTAACCCTCTTGAATTTGGTTTTCCAATTCATTCTTCATGTTTGGAAAATTTTCTGAAATTCTTTCATTGAATAGATTGCCAATTCCTTTGGTTTGGAACTCTATGCCTTCCTCTACCCAATAACTCTTAAATTTGGTCTTTTTCATGATATACCATATTTTTTGAATGTTCTGCTCATGGTTTCTTACCATTTTCACTGTGTAGTCTACATTCTTTTCAAGATTATATTGTCTTCATGGTCTGAGGTCCTGTCTTCCAACTGGTCTAATCTGTTGGTGATGCTTTCAATTAAACTTTTAATTTGGTTTATTGTTTCTTTCATTTCAAGGATGTTTGTTTGTTTGTTTGTTTTAGAACCTCTATCTCCATATTGATGCAATCTTTTGCTTCCTCTGTTTATGTAGCTCTTTGTCAAAATGATCTTTTTCAGCCTGTATTTGCTCTCTTATATCATCCTTTAATTTGAAGAACATTTTAAACATGTACATCCTGAACTCCTTCTCTGTAATTTCTTCTGCTGTGCTGGCCATGGATTCTAATAATGTGGCATCTTGATATGTTTGGGGCACTTTCTTCTCTTGTCTTTTCATATTGCTTGTATGTCTTCCCTTCTAGCACTGTGGATCTGAGGTGTTACTGTTTATACCTTAGAGGCTTATAGTGCCCTTGTAGGGATCCAATACCTCTCCTTTCAGGTGAAGGACAATATTATCAGATCCTAATATAACAGTATACACCCTAAAAACAAATGTTTGCTATTAAGATGTTTATAGTTCAGGCACAGTATATAGAAATGGTGAATTGAATTACCATCTACAATATATCAGTAGGTTTGCAAAAGGGTTTACAGTTCCTGATGGTGGACAAAGGACGAGGGGTAAGGAGTAGGATGAAATGCTGAGGAGGTAGGAGATGAGGACATAGTGTTGCTGTTATCTTAGGAAGTGTGAAAGAGAAATCTAGAGAGGAAGATTAGTAGCAGAAGAAAGGAATGGAAGTAATTTTGGGTTTACAAGAAAGTGGGAAGACAGTAGAGTACTAAAACAAACACACACTATATATTAAGAAAAAAAATGTTAAAATAGTAGAAATTGGTGGGATAAAAGGAAAAAAAAGAATATACAACACAGCTGTAATATACTATTCAGAAGTCCCAGTCCTCAAAATCTTAATTCATGCAAAATACTTGGTTTTGCATATGTTGGGGATGTGAGGGCGAGAGAATAGAGAGAGAGAGGAGAAAAAAATCTTGAAGGAAAAAACAGGATTATTTTGTTTGGAAATCTATATCTTTCCTGCTTCCCTTCTCATCCAATAGGTGGGGTTGTCTGTTGTTAGCTGGTCTCTGCCCTCAAAATGGTGAAGGTAACCAGGGTGTCATTGTGCAGGGGTAGCAAGACTGCTGAGGAGAGGGGAGTTAGAAACTGGGTATCTGGCCAGTTGGAGTTCCAAACTGGGTGTTGCCCCCCCCTGAAGATGGTGATGAAGGTGACCCAAGATAGAGGTGCCTGCTTTCAGCAGTGGGCTGTCAGGTCATGTTGGGGGAGCCGAGCAATGGCGTTGGACGATGAGTTCAGAGACGAGCTCTGTGGTGTACAATGTGTGGCTGTCAGCTGACTTTGGAGCCTGTGAGAGGTTGCAGGTAGGCTACTGCACGAAGTTCTGCTGCTGCAGAGTCCCAAGATGGTAGCAACCAGGGGAGTCCCACAATGGTAGATGGGGGTCCACTTGGGAGTGGAGGCCAGAGTTACTGCATGTGGGATGCTGCCGGGTGTCCTGAGTGGGAGTGGTGTTGGTGATTTCTGCTCAGGTGGGTGGCCAAAAGTTCTGTGAGGGTGTTGATGGTGCCCTCTCAGTTCCCCAGTAGTCCTTCATGGGCGAGTAGCTGGGAGACCTACTCTGATGCTATGTGGCCTGTAGCCCTAAGCAGGCACAGTGACTATGATTTCCACATGGGAGAAGGAATATCATTGGCAGAGAAGCAGTATTTTCACTACTTGAGTCCCAGGTCAGGGAGCAACACAGAATGCTGCCTCCCTCTGGCCCACCATTTTGGATCCTCAATGAAATATTTTAACACATAACTCTAGTCTCCAACCTCAGGCCCCAGAATGCCTACCATTAGAATTAAAACATTTGGAGATAAGATAAATAAAAAATTTTAAAAATACCCTTTTAGTTTGAAAGGGAATCTAGATGGAAAAGGTCAAAGTCCAAACATTTATAAAATTCTCCAGAACAAAATGGCTAAAAGTAATTAAATATATGTGATTAGATACCAAAAGAACTACATAGAGACAATCCCACAGAAGCTTACAGTAGAGAAAAGAAATATTCAAAGGTTAAAAGACAGCAAGTGGCATCAGAGTTGGATCTTGAACTAGAGTAGGTTTTCACACAAAGAAATGAGGAAGGAGCTTTTCATATAGGAAAAAAAAATACAGAACAAAGGTATAGACCCAAACATTAAAAAAAAGAAAAAAAATAACTTTCAAGAGCAGTTCAATGGACAACGAGGTATGTGAAAGTATGGCAAAGAAAGGGACAAGTGGACAGGCTAAGGACTGGCCTACAAGACTAGATGTCACACAGAGTGCCTGAACTCTTTTCTTTACATAATATATAAGCATGGAAGGTCTCCAAGAAAGGAATAAAATGAGCAGGCCCCGATGTTTAGAATAAACTTTGTGAAAGGGAATTGGATAGATGACAGAATGGAGCTTGGGAATCTATGACAATAAGTACAGAATCATAAAAATACATGATGGAGCAACAGCACTGAGAAAAACCAGATTCTAAAGAGGAGTTTAAATAGTACTCTCTTGTGAAACTCCAAGTAGTGATTCCCTCCTTTTACCTCTGTGCTCCTAAACCACATTTTTCATATTATAATACAATTATTGCCTGATATGTATTTCTCCTCTTAAAGATCTTATCTTTCAAGGTTGCTCAGTAACAATACAATCTTAAAAAATGGCCCAAGTAAACACATCCTTGGTCTTGAATTTGTAGCAAACTCAAATGATGGTGTAGACATACAAGACAGTATGAGTTGAGCAGTATCACCCAAAAAGATGTCTAAGTCCTAATCCTTAGTATCTGTGAATGTGACCTTATTTGGAAATCACGTTTATAAATGTAATTAAGTATCTCAGAATTTAGGGTGATATTCAATAGAGTGATTGTTATAAAAAAAAAAGAAGAAAGAACTTATAAACAGAGGAGAGATCAAAGTGAAAAACAGGCAGAGAATGCAGCAATGAGTCTATAAGTCAAGAAACATCAAGAATTACCAAGTAGCCACCAATTTTAGTCTTGTGCTTTCCAGAATTGTGAGAACAAATTTCTTTTGTTTTCAGCTACCAGGTTGTAATAATTTGTACTGGTAGCTATAAGAAAACATTAGACCCAAGGATGGTATCTCCTAATATCTTCTCAGTTACTACTGTGCCTTATTCATCTAGTAATGTCTCCTGTGAGGAAATTGATATCACTGACACTCTTGGATATCCTGGCCAGGAAGCTATATTGATACTATCAAAATTCTACAATGTCTCTGAACATCTATATCAGTTTTCTAGACATACAGCAGACTATCACTGTTTCTGTACTATTCTAGCAAATTTACAAAGGTAAACCTCAAAAGAAGACTATAAATGTGGGATTTTGATTTATATTTTAAACAAGAGAAAAATGAACTTCAGTGGAGAAACTGGTGAGTTCTGAACATAGTAGTGTACCAATGCTCTTTTCTTAATTTTGATTACTCCATGAGTCTCTTACATTTCTGTATGTTTGAGTCAGACACTAAATTTTGCTCTGGAATATCTTTTCAAAGATATCTTTATGTGAACAGCCTCAGAATACACAGGTAAATTGATCTTCTGGAGCAAAGGACAGGTTTTCCTTGTGATCTATTATAAAAGATTCAGGAACCATAAATGCAGCTGTGATGCAAACCCACTGTGTGCATATCATCCAACTTGTATTCTCTGTGAAACCCCTATAGGACCTGGAGTGGAAAGGGAGAGCAAGGGAGAACTAACACAAACAGAAAGTTCATGCTACCTGTCGTGTCATGAGTTATTAAAGCCTTCATCTTTGACCCAGGAATTTCACATTTTAAAAATAAGCACATTAACTTTTCCACTTGCAAATAGGGTAAAATCTCAGATCTTTTACAATTCTTGATATTATTACAAAACTAGGGCCTTCTGAGAAACTGAGGCAGCATGAAGACCCCTTCTTCAAACCCCTATTCTTGTAACCAAGTCAGAAAGATTTCAGACATGTCGCTCAGAGAAAGAGTTATGAGTTTATAGAATGGATAGGAAAAGAAAAAGAAGATACTCTCAAAGGAGAGAGTGAGTCTTCTCAGAACAAGGCGGAACTGACACAAACATAAAGCTCATGCTACCTGAACTTCAGTTTTATTGGGGATCCCAGAGAAGTTTCCAGAGAGTCCCACCCAGGTACACCTCTTGACTTTGGTGCGAGGGATTGAACCCATGGCCTTGTGTATGTAAGGCAAGCACTCTACCAACTGAGCTATATCCCCAGCCCACACCTCTTGAGTTTTGACTGACAGCAGCATAACATCAGACATTCAAGTCCCCACTGTCATGGCAACTCTGGGTCACCTTGGCCCCTGCTGACCAGTACTCACTGGATTCTTAACCATACATTCTTACAAAGTTTATGGCTAGAAAGAACTATCCTTATCTCCCAGAATCTAGTCTATGAAAAGAAAGACCCAGAAATTCCTAGGTACATATCCAGAAGAATTAAATGTTGGCACTAGAACAGATATTCAAGCAGCACTGTTCACAAAAATCTCTCCTTTCAAAATAATCTGGGTTCTTCTTATCAACATTATTTTCTTCCTTCATTTCCTTGCAGATAACAGGTAGTCTGCTGAGGAATGTGATATATCCTGTGTACTTAGACCAGGCAGGGCGGCAGGCAAATTGCTTTTTGGCAAAGAAAGTATGTGGGGATCAGCACAGTGGGTCCATTTTATAGAATTATTCTCTTAACCTTATATTCCCACCATTCTCATCAATCTGTCCCCTAATAATATTACCCTAGTTATGTGCAATTACTCTATTAAGTTATTAGGTGAAAGGTATACAGAGTTCAGTAATCACTACTCAGTACCCAAAACTTTTTCATCATCCTAACATAAACTTTACCCCTAGTCACTTCCCACTTCCTCAGCCGCTGATAACTTCTATTTCTACAACTTTTCAATAAGTCTAAAATAATTTCAACCAAGTGTAGTAGCCCACACCTTTTACCCTAGCTACTTGGGAGGATGAAGCAAGAGGACTGGCAAGTTCAAAGCCAGCCTCGGCTTGCCCTTGTCTCAAAATAACATCTAAAAATAAAATTATTTCAAAATTAAAAGTTATAGGGCTGGGGATGTGGCTCAAGTGGTAGCACGCTCGCCTGGCATGCGTGTAGCCTGGGTTCAATCCTCAGCACCACATACAAACAAAGATGTTCTGTCTGCCGAAAACTAAAAAATAAATATTGAAATTCTCTCTTCTCTCTCTCTCTCTCCCTCTCTCTCTCTCTCTTTAAAAAAAATTAAAAGTTATAACCTGATCTAACATATACCCATTCTAGAATAGCAATGATGACTTCATCATTATGATATTATTATGATCAGGTTCTCCTTTCTCCTTAGTAAAGAAAAATGAATTCAGTTCAGTGCTCTTACCACTATATAACAATGTCTTATTATATTTTCTAATGATAAAAATGGCAAAGTTTATGTGATTTGCATATTTTACAACAAAAAAGGTTTTTTAAGCTCAAAAAATTTTTGCTATATTGACTATAATTCACCTTTCTTTCAAGCTAAAGCAGAACATTCTCAGATTCCTAAAGATATATTTAACATTTCTTGAGCATTTATTGTACAAAATGCACTCTGGCCATCTTAAGTTATGTGATTCCCCTAAAAACACTATGAAGTAGACAACTATGATTATCTCAGCTTTACAGTTGGTGAAGCTGAAGTACACAATATCTGGTGACTTCTTTAATGTCAGAGAGTGAGGATTCAAACCCAGTTAGTCAAACTTTAGTTAAGAGCCCATTCATTACAATTTTTCTGTAGAAAAGATTTAAATAGACATTTCTTCAAAGAAGATATGCAAATAGCCAGTAAAATTATGAAAAGATGTTCAATATAATTGAAGTAATGCAAATCAAAATCACAATGAGCTATCACTTTACAACTACTAAAATAACTATTTAAAAAAAAAAAAAAAACCAAGGAGGACAGGGCTGTGGATCAGTGGTACAGCACTTTCCTGGAATGTGTGAATTCCTAGTTTAAAAACAATAAGCATTGGCAAGGATATGAGAATCAGAAACCTCATACATTATTGGTGGTACAGCTATTATGAAAAACAGTTTAGCAATTCCTCAAAAAATTAAGCACAGATCATGTGACCCAGAAATTCCTAGGTACATATCCAAAAGAATTAAATGTTGGCACTAGAACAGATATTGAAGCAACACTGTTCACAAAAGTCAAGAAGTAGAAACAACTAGTGTTTATGAACAAATGGGTGAATAATAGTAGACAAAATATGGACTGCACATACAAAAGTAATGAAATTTTGATATATACTTCAATGGGTGGACTTGAAAAAATTATGTTAAGTAAAATAAGCAAAAACAGATGAACAATATTATATGATTCCACTTATATGGGATATCTAGAATAGGTGAATTCACAGAAACAAAAAGTAACCTAGAAGTTGAGAGTAGAATGGAGGTTAACAGAAGACAGAGACAGCACACGGAGGGAGGAATAAAAACTTGATCAATGGGTACTAGGTTACAATTGTACAGTACAATAGCTACAGGTAAGGAGAATGTATTATACATTTCAAAAAGCTAGAATAAAGGATTTTGAATGTTTTATCATTTAAAAAATCAAGATAGGTATTTTTTACCCTGATTTAAGCATTACACAATATATATATATATATATATATATATATATATATATATATATATTATACAATGTATAAACACCACATGGTACCACATAAATACATAAAATCCTTTCTTAGCAGCAGTAAGAAAAAAAAATTATTAAAAAAAAAATAGAAGTTACCAAGGGCTGAGGAAGTGCAAAGTGACTGGGGGTAAAGTTTATGTTAGGATGATGAAAAAATTTGGGGTACAGAGTGGTGATTACTGAATATTATGTGTCTAATGTTACCGAATTGTAAACTTAGAGATGGTTAAAATAAAATATATATATTATGAACATGATACTGAAACCAGAGTTTTTCCACAGCTTTGTCCTCTGCAGAGTGCAGGAACATACTATAGCTCTACGCCCTGCAATGTTGCAGCAGACCACAGCAACTCACCACCAACTTCATCTTTCTGGGTTCTTCTCTTGAGAATTCAAATAATGAAATCACAGATAAGAATGAGTGTTAAAAGTAGGATTTATTTAAGTGTGAATAGAAACAGAATTCCTACAGGGTAAGAGTGGACTCAAGAAGGTTGCTGCTTGAGGGTGCTGGTCTAGGGGTTTATATAGCACTTGGGTCAACATTACTGGTCCAAATGTCTGTTAATCAGTGTTTAGAAAAGTACCTATTGATCCAAATTTATGCTAATCAGGGTTTGGAAAAGTACTATGCTACCCTTGAGTCTGAACATTCATTCACGTCTGTCCCACTTCTATTTTCTTGTGGTGGCCTGCCATCACAGCTTCCCAGGAGATTGAGATAAGAATCGGGAATGCTCAGGATTCAGAGTTTTGGTGCTGTGTGGAGTCAGATTATGCAGCAGGTGTTCTCACCAGCCCAGAGCCCATGGGGTAGCAGGTAAGCATGCCCTGGCACACTGCACCAACATGGCCAACTCTATGTTGCAGCAGTCAGTGATCACTCTTGGACTCCACCCAGACTGTGGCTGCTGCTCTGGCATTCCAATGTTCCACTATCACTACTCAGCAGGGATTATTGGATTGACTGGACTGATTGTGCAGCTTGGCAACCAGGGAGCCTTGTCAATACCACAATTCAAAAATATGAAAGATTAGCCTGACAAATAACTTGTTTACATAAACAAACAGATCAGAGATTTACCACTGGGTCAACAGGTTATTGCATGCCTTTTCATTTTTGTTTTCCTTGAGTAGCACTGGAACATTTCTTCCACTTATTTCATTTCATGCTCCCTCTTTCCCCATAATCTTTTTACTAAGCTTTCAACAGAGAAAACAAAAATCAAGCAAATGAAAATTCAGCAGAAGGTAAAAAATCAATTCCTATCAATAATATCTTCAAACATGTTTTTCTAACTGCAAACTGAGAAACCATCAAAAGAAATGAGAACTGATCATAGGCAAGTACGAGATTGAAGAGATACAGGTTGGATCTTAAAAGGGGCAATAATTAAAAACTGTTCATTTCAAATTATTAAAAGTAGCCATAGCCAAAGGAAAAAGGATTCTATGTAGAAGATGACCAAGAAACACCTCACTGCAAATACTTATCACGGAAAATAAAGGCTGTCATACTATTCATTTAAGCATAATTTATTATTATGTAGCATGGCAATAAAAACATGAAAACTAAAGCAGTTGTGCCTCCTATTAGTCACCTGACCTTGATCATCTTCTATAAAAGAGGAAAGCGCTATTTTAATCACAAGGTTGTCTCATGGATTAAATAAAAATGTACATGTAAAAGCACTTTGTAACTTGTGAACTCCTTTTAAATAATACCAAATTTCAAATGAACTTAAGGAATTCATGTGTTTTGATGTTGTTTGAAGAAAACTATTTGAGGGTTCTAATATAATTCTTAGTTTTCTTAGGGAAAATAAACATTTAGAAATCTTTAATGTGTTTTTTAAAATTAGTCACTCCTCTGTGGAGACTTAATTAAGATTTAGGAAAAAATTCTCTCTTGACACATATCATCTTTGCTCAACTTTGAACATATGATTAGCTTCCACAGTAATTTATAAAATCTGTTAGCTTTGTACATGTATTATGAATAAACTACTTCAAAGAATAAATATTATTTTCTATATAACAGGAAAGAACAAATTGCTGATGATTTTCTTTTGGGAATATGATATTCTGATGTATACAAAAGGTCAAATTTTCAGAATCTCTAATTTTTTTGTTTTGTCTTTGTTTTTGTTTTTTATTAGTTTTATTTGTTAAATACATGACAGCAGAATGCATCACAATTCTTATTACACATATAGAACAATTTTTCATACCTCTGTATATAAAGTATGTTCACACCAATTCACGTCTTCATACATGTACTTTGGATAATGATGTCTATTACATTCCACCATCCTTACTAATCCCCTGCCCCCTCCCCTTCCCTCCTACCCCTCTGCCCTATCTAGAGTTCATCTATTCCTCCCATGCTCCCCATTCCTATCCACTATGAATCAGCCTCCTTATATCAGAGAAAACATTCGGCATTTGGTTTGGGGGGATTGGCTAACTTCACTTAGCATTATCTTCTCTAACTCCATACATTTACCTGCAAATGCCATGATTTTATTCTCTTTTATTGCTGAGTAAAATTCCATTGTGTATAAATGCCACCTTTTTTAATCCATTCATCCACTGAAGGGCATCTAGGTTGGCTCCACAGTTTAGCTATTGTGAATTGTGCTGCTATAGACATTGATGTTGCTTTGTCCCTGTAGTATGCTGTTTAGAATCCCTAATTTTTATCCTAAAAATTATCCTTAATAATCCAGTTGTCTTTAAGCATGCCAAAGTAGTTTTTCCCCCAAGTGTTGATGCCAAGTGAACAGTTTCAATTATTCTAAATCAATTACCCTTAAAATTGCCATTTTTCATTTTTCCCACCCAAACATACAAACAGATATTACACTACTGCTCAATCAAACTAGGCACAAAGATATAGATGAGACCCAGAAACAAAACAAAAATGTCTATTGGGGACACAAATGAGTTAGGCAGGAATGATTTGAGAGCTAAGAGGACCTGGACAGATCATGCCCAATCTACAGGCACAGTCAATATTCAGCTCAACCAACTACTGTTCAGGGAAGTAGTCCCTGAGTTGGCAGATCTTCCTACTTTCTTGGAAGCCAGAAATTAGATATTTTTTATATAAAAGTCTTATTTTCTTTAATTGTTAGCAACTAATATAAAAGCTGTAATAATACTGTGTAAAACATCTATATGATGGCAGTTTGTGGCTCCTGCATTCTTCCTAACCATTTGCAGTCCTTTCTCTTTCCCCTCTCCCTACTCCCTCTCCTCCTCTTCACCTTCATCCTTACCTCCCTACCCCCACAACACTGGTATCCACATCACTTTTTTCTCCAGATTACTCATGCATAAAGAATATGGAAAAGTTCAGGCATTTGTTACTAACTTTAAAAGTATGAAAACTGCTAGGCAAGATGGCACACACCCATAATCCCAGTGACTAAGAAGACTGAAGCAAGACAAGCTTGAGGCCAGCCTGAGAAACTCAGTGAAACCCTGTCTCAAAATAAAAATTAAGAGAGCTAGAGATCTTGGCTCAGTGATAGACCACCCCTAGGTTCAATACCCAGTAGGGAGGTAAAAAGTATGAAAAATCACAACTACTCTTGCAGCTTTAGTGACCCACTTCCGCTAGTAACTATACCTCCTGTGCAAATAAAATTCTAAGACCTCTTCCACTGGAGTGTGAAGTAAGGTACTTGTATGAGCTTGGAAGCCAAGTGGCCTGAAGCTAAAGATTCAACTCTGCAATTTGCCTGTTACCTCTATCTCCTGAGTATTTAAAAATGAACAGTAAACCCTGAGTTCAATATCCAACACAGGGGAAAAAATACAGTAAGAAAGTATAATAAAGTGAACAGCATCATCAATTCCAAAAAGTTGTTACAAGAAGTAATAAAATATAGTATGCAAAGTATGGAGGTCTGGTGTGTCCCTAGCAGATGGCTGACGGTTCATAAATGGGTGCTAAATTCATAGATGTGGTTTATTATAATCCTTAAAACTTTGTACTTTTCTTGAGAAGAAAGGCTTTGAGAAAGAAAAACTTGTTTCAAGGTCTGAATCAATTTGAATGAACATTTTCCTTGCTGTTTCTTCCCTTGAACAGATTTTAACATAGTTTTTAGAAATTATTATTCTGAATGATGATTTCTAAGTGGTATATGACTTCTCCTCAAACTCACAGCAATATCCACAGAAGATGTGTAATTAGGATTCCTGTCTTTCTGGAATAACTCTTCTAGTCAAGCCTTTTACCATTACATCATCATTCAGTTTCATGTTTCTATAAAATAAAGTATATGGGCTGGGGTTGTGGCTTGGAGGTAGAGCGTTTTGCCTAGTATGCATGAGGCACTGGGTTCAATCCTCAGCACCACGTAAAATAAAATATTTTTTTAAAAAAACTAATTAATTAATTAAAGTATAAATGATATGGCTAAAAGTCCCCTATAAAAGCCAAACTTGGGCTGGGGTTGTGGCGCAGTGGTAGCATACTTGCCCAGCATGTGTGAGAGACTAGGTTCAATTCTCAGAACCACATATAAATAAATGAATAAAAGAAAGATCCATCAACATCTTTAAAATATATATATATATTTTTTTAAAAGTCAAAATTGCCATCACCATTCAAAATAATAGTTATTTCAGTGGCTGGTTTGGCAGGTTCTGCAGCATTAGACCCAAACATCCTGACAGAGCTTATTTGGCCCTTTCTAGTCCAACTGTCACTAATCTCTGTAGCCTCATTTCTGTAAAATTCTCTAAATACTATTATACATGCTGATCACTCTGCCAGAACATACTGTTCCCTCCCTCAACTTCTAGTTTCTTCCCTAGTTAACCATAAATATTAGAAGCCAGATTAAATATTTTCCCTATGTCCTTCTGTTTCAGCTTAGATATCAATTCCAAGATTTCCATGACTTTTTCCCCATATCCCAACTCAAAATAACCATAATTTGGTACATGTCCTTATGTGTTCCTAAAACATACTGCATATATCATCTGTGAAAGAAGCTAATTTTGCAGAATCCAACAAGAAAAGGACAACATACTTTACACAGATACTACATGTGATTTTCTAACAAAATTAAAGACTATCAATATTTGTGAAGCACTAATGACTTGAAGAATATGTGTAATCTTATCTTCTGGCTCTTATTCCCATGATGTCCTGATTTTAAAGATTGCAAAAGGATATCATATACTTATAAAAGAATTTAAAACTTCCTATTCTAGTCTTATATAATTTAAGTAAGACTTTAAAAGTCTGCAAAAGAATTTTTTTAGGGGTCGGGGGGTTAACCAGGGATTGAACTCAGGGGCACTGAACCACTGAGCCACATACCCAACCTTATTTGTATTTTATTTAGAGACAGGGTCTCACTGAGTTGCTTAGCACCTCACTTTTGCTGAGCCTTGCTTTAAACTCATCATCCTCCTGCCTCAGCCTCTGAGCCACTGGGATTACAGTCAGGTACCACTGAGCCCAGCTGCAAAAGGATTTTAATCTAAGCAAAATTATAAAGATTTTCACTCTGAAAAATTCAAAAGAGTCTTTTTCCTATTTTATTCAGAGCCTTGGGGCCTCAATGATTTTCAAACTCTTTCCAAATGCATTCTGTAGTACATACATGTATATGTGAGGAACAAAAATCTTATTGTAGTTCATTACCTATAATGAATTATAAACAAGAAACACATAAAGAAAAGAATACGTTTATAGAATCTATACTATGTAATAATAAATAAGTTTGGGATTTTTTTAAAGAATATTCCACTCATGTTTAAGATGTGTTATATTTCTAATGAGCAAGATTATGCTGAGAAGTTAAATCGAGTTTGTATTTCCCAAACAAACCTAATTTCTAGGACTCCCTAGGCAGTGACAATTATAGTAATGTATTTAGCAAAATGAATACTATGTAAGTTGATGGCCAAATAATGGAGATTTACTGATTGCTCAACTCTAAGAATACATTTTTTAAAATACTGTAAGCATAAATATAAAGATCATCCAGGAAACTAGTAGAATTCTAGCAGGCCAATCAAATAAAATATAAGTAGCCATCAATTCATTTATACATTATTGATAGCACCTAAACATTCTCCCTAATTCTAGAATTGTATTTTTTTCTAAAACTATGTTCTCTTCTATTCAATCAAAGCAAATAAAATGTATGCCAAGGAGGAGAAAATCTTTTAAAAGAAATTTCATGAGAAATAAGCAAAGTAAAGAAATGTTAGGATGAATTATAATACTAAAGTATTAACTGAAAGTCAATGGAAACAAAATCCAGCAAGTCATTTTTATTTTTAAAAATATAAATATCTACTAACCATATGCAATTAATTTTTTAAAAGTATAAACAGCATTCATAATAGACTGAATAGACTAAAGACTACATGATAAAGCTTGCAAAAAATTTAACCATGGATTCTTCCTTTCACCATCCTATTGAGTCCTCTTCAAAGATTTCTAAATGGTATCCTCTGACCCCCTTACACAACTTGTTTAAATGAGCTGCATTCACATACTTCTTTGTGCAAAACATGGTCCCTTCTAGTCACAAATTATCCATCCTCCTGAAAGGTTTACTGAGTGTTGATTATACAGAGATGCTCCTTGACTTACAATATGATTAGGTCTGATAAACCCATATTACACTGAAAATACTGTAGTCAAAACGTGTTTAATAAGTGTAACCTAAAGAACACAATAACTTAGGAACACAGTATACATAGAGTATTGGTCATGACCACAGACTGACTGGGAGCTGCTGCAGCCAGAATCTAAAGAGAAGTTCCACATATCCCCAGTCCAGCAAAAGACCAAAGTTCAAATTTGAAGCACAGTTTCTACTAAATGCACATGGCTTTTGCACTCTTACCAAGTTGAAAAACTATAAACCAAACCATCATTAAATGAAGGGTCATCTATACAGAGTACATCTAGAAAATATACAACTATCCTTATATTCACAATACCTTCCTCTGAAGTCTTACAATCTAGTTCCTGGAAAAGGTTAAAATGTCCAAAGTAAAGTACTTCTTAAAGTCATTCAACCACATTCTGTCCTTCTGCTCTTCTTAGAATGATTTTCTCCATCCCTCTGTTTTCAAATGGATAATTTGTGACTAGAAAGGACAATGTTTTGCACAAAGCAGTATGTGAATGAAGCTCATTTGAACCAGTTGTCTAAGGGGGTTAGAGGATACCATTTAGAAATCTTGGAAGAGGACTCAATAAAATGGTGAAAGGAAGACTCTTTGGTTAAAGATTTTATGCAAGCTTTATCATGTACTCTTTAGTCTATTCAGAACTGCTATTCAGAACCACTATTCAGAACCACTGAAATGTTATCTCTTCAGAGATTTCCTCTGACACCACTTAGGTATTTTCTATCATAGCTTCCCATTCTCTTCCATCATTGCTTTTTTTTTTCCAGTCTGTAATTACACATTTGGATGATTATTTGCTGTTAAATTGTCTGTATCCAGCAAGAGAATAAACACTCACATGGACATGGATTCCACGGTATTGTCAGTGATTAGCAAAGAAGACAATAAAAAATGAATGTGTAGGTCTGGTGCTCAGATAAAAAGGTCTGGGCTAGAAAAACTGAGATATGGGTAATCCCTAACCCATGAAACCTGGTAAGATCACAAGTTGAAACTGTGTAGGGTTAGAAGAGTAATAAACCTTAGAACCCAGATCTCAGGAAACTGAACATTTAGAGTTTAAATAGAATAGGCAAAGGAGACTAAGTTAGAAAAGCCAAATAAAATCAAAGGGAAACCAAAGAAGTAAGTTTTCAAGAAGTGAATATTCAACTCCAGAATGCTGCCAAAAGAGTTAGTAAAAAGTGAGCCAGGTGCAGTAAAACCAGCTCCTCAAGAGGCTGAGAAACAGAAGGATCACAAAGTATGAGCCCAGCCTAGGCAACATAGTGAGACCAGTCTTAAAAAAAAAAAAAAAAAAAAAAAATTAAAGGCTGGGGATGTAGCTCAGTTACAGATCTCTTGCCTAGCAAGCACAAAGTCCTATATTCAATCCCTAACATGGGGTAAATAAAGGAAAAGTTCCCTAAGGAGGTTGCTGATGTCTTTAGTGAGAGCTATTTTGGGGCAGTGTTATATCTAATGGCAAACTGCACAATTTTGATTCCAAGGTGAGGAAATAGAGGCATGGTTTAGTCTGGATCTAAATGTTTGGTTTAATTTAGTTTGGCCCATGTGTTGAAGGCTTGGCTACTGGCCATGGCACTACTGGGAGATGGTGGAATCTTTAAGAAGTGGGGCTAGTGGAAATAAGATGGGACCTAGTGGAAGGAAATTAGATTAATGGGAACATGACCTTGAAAGGGATATTGGGACCTCAGGCCACTTTCTTTCTCTCTACTTCCTGGTCTGCCAGGAGTGAACAGGACTCCTCCACTTCCAAGTGTTCCCCACCATAATGTACTGTGCGCCACAAACTCAAAGGAACAGGGCCAAGTGACCATGAGCTGAAACCATAAGCCAGAATAAACCTTTCCTCCTTTTAAGTTGATTATCTCAGGTATTTTGTCAAAGTAAGGGAAAGCAGACCAAAAAAAAAAAAAAAAAAAAGGAAAGGATCCACATGGAGGTTGCTGATGACTGATAGAGATCTGCTGTAATCAGGGAAAGAGATGCCTTGTTAGGTACATACAGGAGGTAAAAAGACTGGTATATCTGAAAATACTGAAAATAAGCAAGCAGAGGAAGCAAATTTCACAATCCCAAAATACACCAGACCACGGAGGTAACCCCAAAAATTACGTAAACAGACATTTTATGAGCATTCAATGTTGTTGCTATTTTGCTTGTCTAAAAAACTTACTCTCCCCCAGGCAGAGTAGGGACTATACTTTATTCATCACTGCGTTCTTGGGACCCAAAATAGAGCCTGCATACTTCAGGTGCTCAGTAAGTATTTCTAAATAAATACAGAATTCTGAATAACAACCTTAATTATTGTAGTAGCCTTCTTGCTTGTCCCTCTCCTCCAATCCATTTTGTTGTTGTTTTGTTTTGCTTTACTTTGCTTTTTGTAAGAAGACTATGCTACTTAAGCACTGCAAGTATTGTCATTACACCTTTAAGAGCTCCCTCTCAGACTCTCAAGTTTCTTGGAAATGGAACTTATGCCTGATGATCCCATAATACGCCAATATCTTGCAGGACGTCAGGCTAAATAATCGAACCTAATAAGTGGCTTCTTACTAAAGAGCGATGTTAGGCGTTTTCAGCGACTCCAAGTCCACCAACCTAAACTGCCGCACCAAGCACCGCGCTGCCAGAGTCCTCCTTCCCGACAGGGAGCGCTGCACCTCTGAAGGCCGCCACCTGCTGTAGTCCCCGCCCCCCGGCCCCGCGGTCACCTGCAGCGGCTGCACTCGGGCCTCCGCTCAGCCGGCTCCACAGGCAACTCCCACAGGCCCTCGGCACTCGCGCTATCGGCCTCTGCATCCAAGGTGGACGCTACCAGCGATGCACCGCCCTCCTGCCGCTCCTCCTCACTAAGCGTCTGAGATCTCAAGGCCTCTGGCGGCCTTACGATGAGGTCGGGAGGTGTTCGCGCCTCTTTCTGCGGCTCCATGGCCAGTGCTCTGGTCAGGCCGTCGCATTGAGGACTTACTGACGCTGGGGGGCGCTACGCGCTATAGAAACCAGCCTACGCCGCTGGCGCCACGCAGCACGCACTCACGCACGCCACGTATGGGGGCGGGTCTCCGGTGCCCGGGCTTGGAGTCCCGCCCAGCTGCGGGGAAGGAACGAGCCTATTGGCCAGGGACGTGTCACCGGGTAGGAAAGCATGAGTTGTGTGGGTGGCACTGTAGGTGAAATTAGGCCGCATCCCTAAGACAGCTAAGGGCGTCCTCTCCCAAAGCACTCCAGATAACCAGATTTGAATGTAATACCCATAAAACTAAGGATAAGATGGAATTCTGAATTTCCTACGTTCTGGCTACAGTTTATAAGAATTTACTGAATTCCCAGCTGAAGTGCATCCAGAGTAGTTTCAGTAGCTAGTTGAAGTACTTGGTAGCTAAATGGCCAACAAAGGCCTACTGAAAACAGAACTCTTCTGCTGCTCTGTTTCATACTATGTCCTGTGCCCCATCCTTTGATATTTCTTCATACTCTTCCACAGTACACACCAAATAGTTGTTAAATGAAGTTTTTAAATTGTCCGAGACCCTTGGGATCAAGATGCAACAGGAGCCCTGGACTAGAGTATATGTAGGTTTTATGGTTGAAAAAACCATAAAAGGTAACTATCTTGCCCCAATGTTTTATAGCTTCTGGCTAACTGAAATAGCCAGGTAGCTCAGTTTTTTAAAAAATCAAAATGTAATCTTACTCAGAATGAGGTTAGAAATGCTTCTTGCCCAAAATGAGTGCTGATTTCTTTTCATTTGTAATGTTTCCTGTTATTTCTGCTAACATACAACATTTAAAGAATTAAACTTGGTTTTCATCAATCATGTGAGTTGTTTTATGATCACAATTATACTAATTTTTTTTTTGTCAAGAAGGATTAATAAAACGGACTACCAATAATATAATGGAGTAATATTATAATTCTTAAAATGTTTCTCTGTCAGTTTTCTCAGTCATCTTAAAATAATATTTGTGAATAGAATACAGGGTTGTTGTTTTCAACTATTCCGCACTATTTTCCCTTGGAAACAACACCCCTCTTTTCTTTTGGAGTACCCTATATAAGGTTAGAAAATGTCTGGAAAAGCCACATTTGATGGTAGTAGGATGAGAAAAAGAATTGACACTTAAGCCAGTTGGAATTGGGAGATAAATTAAACACAGAGACTATAGGAAAGAAGATGAACCAAAATTTAAATAAATCCTGGCTACAGATTTAGGAGAATGAGCTTTAAATTTTTCTTTCCTTTTTTTTTTTTTTCCTAGTGCTGGAGACTGAACCCAGGGGTGCATTGCATTATCACTGAACTGTGTCCGCGGTTATTATTTTGTATTTTGAGACAGGGTCTCTAAATTGTTGAGAGTTTCACTAAATTGCTGGGCTGGCTTCCCACTTTCAATCCACTTGCCTCAGCCTCGCCTCCTGAGCCATTGGGATTATAGGCACGTGCCATTATGTCCTGGTGGGGAAACAACTTGTTAACTGCATAAGTACACTTTTCTGTGACTATCTAAACCAAAGGAATCTGCTCCTCTCTAGTTTCCATAAATGTGCTCTCTCCAGGTACTGTGGCATACACCTATAATCCCAGTGATTTGGGGGCTGAGGCCAGAGACTGAAAGCTAGAGGCCAGCAATAGCAACTCAACAAGATCCTGTCTCAAAATTTTAAAAAGGGCTGGGAATGTGGCTCCATGGTAAGTGTCCCTGGGTTCAATCCCTAGTATCAAAAAGAAAAAAGAAAGAAAGAAAGAAATATTCTCTTAAGTCATTTAAGATTTCTCTAGGCTCCCAACATTGCTATGAGATAGCAAATGAGTCATCTTTGGCTTTCTCTTTAACATCCCTATCAGATCATTGACTACCCTGCAAAGGATTTAAAATCCAGCCATTTAGCTCTCCCACTACTTTTTCCCTTGTTCATGTTTTTCTCATCTTGCATAGTCTGTTTCCATTGTTATATATGTGGTCTGTGCCCTCTGTACTTCTCTTTAAAGAACAACCCCTAATCTGGGCCCGGTGGCTCACCTCTGTGATCCCAGCAACTCAGGCAAGAGGATCAAAAGTTTGAGGCCAGCATCAGCAAAAAATACCTTTGTATTTAAAACAAAAAATAACCTGTCTTAAAACAAAAAATACGAAGGACTGGGGATGTAGCTCAGTGGTAAAGCACCCCTGGCTTCACTCTCCAGATCCCTAGTAACAACAACAAAAAAAAAAGATATAATCAGAAAAGAGAGTCAGTTTCCCCTCTCGGAGGCAGGAAATTCACCCACCATCCAGATTTATGAGCTTTGATCTTGAAAAAAACTGAGAAAATGTGATGTTACCAGTGGCATACTTGGTTTCAGAATAAAGACTATCAGTGACCCCACCTTCTGGAAAATTCCAAGGCACTAGGAAGGGGAATAAAATATCGATGAGATATAACCAATTTACCCGTGGCAAGACATTTTAGTAAGATGTTAACTTATGTTTTGTTTATCTTTCAAGTAGATAACCTAACCATTATACTTCTTTCCATGGGTCTTTGTGTGGTTTGAAGACAACCTTGCCTGGTCTTACGGGAAGAAGAGGATACTTCAGTGGGAGAAGAAAGGGCCTGATAATGATAATAATTGAATATCCTGCAAATCCAAGAAAATGTGAATTCAGCACTGGATAAACCTTGATTTAAACGAAACAAAGATGACGATTTTTTTTTGCTATGTACATTTTCTATTACTGTTGTAACAAATTACCACAGGTTTAGTGACTTAAAACAACACACAGTTTTATATGTCAGGAATGTGATAATGGATTGCACAGGACTGAAATCTAGATGTTAGACTGTATTCCCCTTGGAGACTCTTAAGAATCCATTTCCTTTTTCATTTAGGTTGTTGGCAAAATTCAGTTCCTTGTTATTTTCTTTCTGGCTTATCACTTAAGGACTATATCCAGCTTCTAAATGTTACCCATGTTCTTTGTCTCATTGTCCCATTACTCTGTCTTAAAAGGCCAGCAATGATAGACTGAGTCCTCTCATTTTTCAAAACTCTTCTGCTTCTTCCAATACCTTTCTCTGACCACCCCTCTCTTTCTGTACCACTTCCATTTGCACATAGATAAGACAGGATAGTCAAATCAGCAGCAGCTTTATATATATATATATATATATATATATATAATTTTTTTTTATTTATTTTTATATGGTGCTGAGGATCGAACCCAGGGCCTTGCACATGCGAGGCAAGCTCTCTACCGCTGAGCCATAACCCCAGCCCCAGCAGCAGCTTTAATTCCCTTTTACCTTATAAAGTAATGATTTTTACCTGAGGTAAAAATCATGTCTCTGCCCACCATAAATTTGTTCAACTAAATTTATGATGCAAATTCATACAAACTGCATATGGAAAAAATGGAAATACGTATACAGAACATCAAATTTCATGATGCTGAGGTTGGGGTCTATTTTCATTTTTTTTCCCTTATATTCTACACAATGAACATGTAAGCAGTATTTCTAGAAAAATGTGGAAATTAGATATCAAAATTAATCATCTACAGTGGGTATGGTGGCATGCCTGAAATCCCAGAAACTTGGAAGGCTAAAGCAAAGGGATTACAAGTTGGAGGCCAGCCTCAGCAATTTAACAAGGCCTTAAGCAATTTAGTGAGGCTATGGATCAAAACAAAAAGGGCAGAGATGTGGCCCAGTGGTTAAGGGTCCCCTAGGTTCTATCCCTGGTACCATAAATAAATAAATAAATCCAATTATCTGACTAGTTCCAAGTAATACAAGTAGAAACAGTTTCATTAATTCCATTCCCTGCTTTCTAGTCTTTTGTGAATTAGTAGTGAGTCTAGTGATGCTTGTATTTAATACAAGTTCTCAAGCACATCTGCATGATTGTTTTGACCTAAATTGTTCTTAAATGACCTCATTGATGATGGGGAGTCTTCTCTTCTTCAAACCCCAGCTTCCTGTGCATTTCACTACACCCTTGAACTCTAGTGAAGGGGTCAAACTTGTCTTTCTCTGCAAGGCCTTCCTTCAGGCTTTTCCCCCAACATCTCACTAATATCTGCTAGACCATTTTTCATTGGATAGACCACTGACATAATGTCTATCTTTTTTTTTAAGTTCCTGATAGTAGCTCTAAATAAATTTTTGTTATTGTTTTTCTGTCAGATTTTCTTCAGAGATCTACTCCAATTTCCTGGCTATGCGGTTTTACTTTTGTATTTTCTTTAAATTTTAGATTTAATTCACTTGAAAATGTATTATGCCTTACACAAAATTTTGATTTTACACTATTTTTTAAAGCATCTTGTTTATTGGATTTGTATTTTTCAAACCCTAGTTTTTTAACACACTTATTTTCATATTTTGAATTAAACATTTTGAGTTAAATAATTAAAAATCTAATCAGATGACTGACAAAATGCTTAATTTATTTTAATGAAACAAAGATTAATTTAGTTACCAAAATCAGCTGATTTTAGGGTAGAATGGAACTTAAAGATGTTCTAGCCATTGCTTCTCAATCTTAGCTTACATTGGAATCACCTGAGAAAACTTACCCCTCACCCCAAGTCAGATCAACAGTACCTGAGTGGAAATCTTGCAGGCACCAGTACTCCTATGAATTCTGTCTTGCATCCTGAGTTGAAAACCATTCATCTCACCTAAGATACTTTTTTTTACAGATGAGAGGCTAAGCAAAGAAAATGACCAAGTAGAAAATTCAAGTTTTGTTACTTCAGATCTTTAGAGTTTTCCACTATACACATAGTTCTCAATCATTGGGGTGATTAGAATCCTCTATGGAGCATTCATAATTACTTGATATAGTCTTAGGTTCTACCTCAAACCTATTGAAACAATCTGTAACTCCTTAGTTAAACCAGATGGCACCAAAGTTATGAACCATTGCAATTTACCTAAAGTAATAAGGTTTTTCTCATTAAAAGGAATATAAATAGCCAGGCATAGTGGGAAACATCTAATCCCAGCCATTGTAGAGACTAAGGCAGGAGGATTGCAAGTTCAAGGCCAGCCTGAGCAACGTAGCCAGATCCTGCCTCAAAATAAAAACACAGAAGGGCTATGGATGTAGCTGAGTGATAGAGGTAGAGTGCTTTCCTATCATGTGTTCAATCCCCACTACTCGGAAGGAAAAAGAAGCAAAGAAATCTCAGTAATAAACTTTTTTTTTTTTTTTTGCTGATTTTTTGGGGGGGGGGGGTATTTTGTTTTTGTTGGTGGTTTGGTTTGATTTTGATGACAGGTTCTCATTATGTTGCCCAAACTGCTTTCAAACTCCTGAACTCAAATAATGCTCCCACTTCAGCTTCCTGAGTATCTGGGACTGTACATACATGCCACCATGCCCAGTTCTCTCTCTTCCTTTTTCAAAAATCGATTAATCTTTGTTAGGTTATGTATTACTTGGGGGGGGGTTGCTTTGGCAATTTAAAAGTTTTGGGGGAAAGGTTGAATACAAGCATGACATTTGTGTGGTATGTATTGTTTGTAAACTATCTGATTTGGAGGAAACTTTCCCCACAGCAATAATTCATTGTCACAATCCCTTCTTTCCCTTGTTTTTCTTTCCTATTCTTTTTTTATAATATCTTTATTTTATCTTTATGTGGTGTTGAGGATCAAACCCAGTGCCTTGCGCATGCCAGACAAGTGCGCTACCACTTGAGCCACATCCCCAGCCCTCTTCCCTATTCTTGTAGTTCTAAATTCTGTAAGATGTTGAAGTGAAACAAGTATAAAATTCAAGTAGGAATAATATGACACAGGATGATTAAAATTAGAATGACTAAAAAGTTACCAAGACCTTGGCATGTATAATATTTCAGTCTAAAAATATTATTTAATTAATAATTCATTGATAATTAATCAGTCTTGGGGAAAAGCACATATTACTGAAAACTTTTCACTCGCTAGGCATTACCTTACAAGCTCTATCTCATAAAATCTTAGCAACAACCTATCAAGTAAATATGAGTGTTTCCACTTTACAAAGAAAGAAACAGGCCTAGAGAAATTAAGTAACAAGATCACACAATAACTGTTTGAGATTCTGTAAATTGGAATCTTTTAACAGTGATGCTTAATACCAGGGTATTTGTTCTGCAAAACCGAATAAACACTAATAGTTCTAGAAGTCTCCTCATTTGAGCCAATAACTGAAAGTTATAAGCCCTGGCCCAATCTCTCTAATTATTCTCTTCTCAACTTGAAATGTAAAGGGAAATAGGGTACTATGAATTTCACTTAAAAGATAATGTGTATTAGGGCTGGGATTGTGGCTCAGTGATAGAGTGCTTACCTAGACTGTGTTAGCCACTGGTTCAATTCTCAGCACTGCATATAAATAAATGAATAAAATAAAGGTCCAGGGGCTAGAGATATGGCTCAGCCATAGAGTGCTTGCCTTGCACATTTGAGGCACTGGATTTGATCCTCGGCACAACATAAAAATAAATAAACAAAATAAAGGTATTGTGTCCATCTACAACTAAAAAAAAAAAATTACAAGGTTAATTAACAAAAAAAATTTTTTTTAAAAAGATAACGTGTTTGAGGAGGCTGGGGTTGTAGCTCAGTGGTAGAGTGCTCGCCTAGCACATTTGAAGCTTTGGGTTGGATTCTCAGCATGATAGATAGATAGATAGATAGATAGATAGATAGATAGATAGATAGATAGATAGATAGATAGATAAAGGGGTTGTGTCCACTTACAAATAAAAAATATGTTTAAAAAAAGATAATGTGGTTTGGAGCTGGGGATGTGGCTCAAGCAGTAGCGCGCTCACCTAGCATGCATGCGGCCTGAGTTCGATCCTCAGCACTACATACAAAGATGCTGTGTCCGCGGAAAACTGAAAAAAAAAAGATAATGTGGGGATGGGGTTGTGGCTTAGCGGTAGAGTGCTTGCCTGGCATGTGTGAAGCCCTGGGTTCAATTCTCAGCACCACATACAAATAAATAAATTAAATCACGGTCCATCAGTGAATAAAAAATAAAAAAATTAGAGATGTGTTTTGTATATAGAGTCACAATCATTGAGTAGAGAAAAAAACACTGTTCTACCTAAGCTACTACTTGTGCAGATCATGAATACATTGTATATACAATGTGTTTGTATTTAGTAGAAATGAGCAGAGAGAAGTTCAGTTTTGCTCACCTGCTTTCTCCAAAGCAACAACCCTGTATATGATTTCCTATAGTAACCTGCAAGGACCTCGAGGATAGGAATTGTCCTATATCCCTTACCCTTCTTATACTTAACCTACTTATCAGCAAGGACCCTCAAATACTCAGGTGGATGTCTGGAATATTAAGGAAAGATCAGAGATAAACATATGGATTTGAAGATTGATACTGATATTACGAAGAATGCTTTGATTTACAAAAAATAAAAGGAGTTCAACTTTTCCCTAGAAATGCCTGGTGTTTGCCTGATTTCAGAAGGGTGGACCAGGGAAAATGAGCCATTGCTTGGCTATATTTTACCATAGCTAGAGCAGCACCATGAACTCATTTCATATCCCTTTGATTGGGCTGTAGGCATCCATAAGATCTGGAACATAAATAAGAACCTCTGGTTCTTCTATAAACATTTATTTTAACTTACTGTTCAGGAGGGCAAGATGAGAGTGGAGTTTGTGGTAAAAGGAATAGGAAACAAATGAGTGAGGAAAAATCTGAGAATTCTCAAAACAAATGTAAGTCCTTGAAATGGTATATATGTAATTTAACAAAAATAGAATTCTAAAATAAGTATCCTTTGTATTTCATTATAATACCAACCTAGAAATTCCTGCGCATATGAATATGATGCAGCCTTGCTACTGACATACTTCTTCGAACAATCTGAAATAGAGCAGCATATGATGAATTCCATGCTGCAACAGAAGGTATTATAGCAAAGCCCTGATGTTGTTTCTGAAATTATAACTTACATTTGCATAGAACTTTGAAATTTATAAAGTTCTTCTATCAATGTTATTTTATTTGTTCTTTCCTGCCACTTTCATAATGTAAATAAGGTATCTGTTATCTATGTTTGATAGATGAGAAAAGATGACAGTCTCTGAAAATGAAGTCTAAATTAATCTAAATTAACATGGCTATTTTAAGTGATAAAGCTGGGTTTAGAAAACAAGACCTTCTAATGCCTGGCTTGTTTCTGTTTCTCTTTCATTCTTTCCACACTGTTCAGTAGTTATTTGTTTCCCAATTTTTAAAGGTACAGATTCAAGATGCCTAGAGCATAATAAATGGTTTGGCATCATGAAATTACATCAGATTGGAATTTCTATTTCCTGAGTTGCTCTTTCTTAACTAATCCATGATCACTCACATGATTCAGTTAGAGGCTAGAGATGTTTTTACCATTGTCTCTTCTGGCAAAAGAGCTGAAACTGAGGAAGTAAACATGTGTGGCATAAGTTCTCTTAAGAATGGTTTTAATTTAATTTCTCTCTACTTTTATTATAGCTTTTCAAGTAACCAAAGAGATAATGGCTGTAATATATGAGCAACATAAATGTTTTTAAAACTCTTTTTCAGAAGAAAGTTTAAAACTCACATAATTGGGGCTGGGGTTGTGGCTGAGTGGTAGAGCACTTGCCTAGCATGCGTGAGGCACTGGGTTCAATTCTCAGCACCACATACAAATAAATAAAATAAAGATCCATCAACAACTAAAAAATATATTTTAAAAAAAACTCACATAATTGCTAAAGCAGATGTGACTATTGCCAAAAAAAGGTAGGGGGGAGTTTAAAGAAAAACTAAGCATTCAAATAATGTTAGAATATCAGATGTTCCATGTATGAGTGCATTCATTGTGGCAGTCACATGGGAGATTTTAGATTTTACACTTTGGAAACACGTTATACACAAAGCATATATGAATTAAAAATGCCATTTTACAGGAATATGATAGATGATTTATTTTGTTTCTTTTAGAAAATGTGTAAGTGCAGTTTAGCAAAGAGAATAGCAAACTGAAATGTTTCTCTCCTAAAATACCTTTTTTGTTTAAAAAAAATAATTCATTAATTCTTGCATTCAAGTAATAGCATTTAGATACAAGTTCCAGAACTAGAATGTAATATGACAATGTATCAGCAGACAGTGATTAATTTTGGCCTGAGGTATATAGTTATTGTCACAAGTGATTTGTTACTTGCCCTTAGAAAGTCACGAAAATAAAAACATAGTGGCCAATCACTATTACATAATATAAGCCAATAGTTGAAGACTAAAAAGATTCATACTTTTCTATGTAAGGATTCTGGCTGTGGAAATGTACAAGGCAGCATTCCTCTGGTGAGCAAACTCCCAGAGGGTAACAGGCTCTCTGTTTCCCACAGTTGGAATATTCTGAAGTTTCTCCAAAGAACCAGTAAGATAACTAATACACGCTCAATGCCTAACTACTATGGTAATCTCCTTCATGAGGAGGCTCTGTGCAAGAGTTTTATCAGCCTTGACCTTAATCTCAAACACTCAGCTTTTGAGAATAAAGAAACTCTCTTGATAGATAACACAATTATGTCACTGCATCCTAACCTGCCCACATAACAGTAACTTTATACAATGAGCAATATGTACTAATGATGCCAATGACTTAATGTAACCTATGAATATAAATAAAGCTGGCAGCTCAGAGGAACAGCTGTTTTACGTTAGCCCTGCACCTTGCTTCTGTCTTGTTTTGTTTTTCTTTACAGCTGGCACCCAAGACAGACATATTAACAGGGGACGGGAGTAGCTTACTGCCTGAAACAGGCTTTGACATGCATCTTTCATCTGGTACCCAGCCTCACTGGTAAGCTATGGGAAATTCCCTGATGCTCAACACCATGATCATCAAGCTGAACCTTCTGATTTACTTCACAAGCCTGGACTGTAAGTAATGCTATTTACTTATTTATTTTCTGCTTTGCTAGCAGACATAAATTCTTGTTGCTCCTGGTACCCAGAAAGTGATTCTTTATGTTCAAAAGATTGGGAAGATATAGGTAAGAAGCTTCATGAGGAGCCATGGAGCTCCTGTGCTTGTGCTGGAAGTTTGTTTTCTTTGTCATGATGCCATTTCTAAATTTAAGCTTTATAATTCTCATCCCAGGCTCTCTTTCCCTCCCACACTGCCCACTGCCACAATCCCAGCACCTCTTGGGTATGTGGCCCCTTTAAATTATCTGCAGTGGCCAGCAGCAGTAATCACCCCACCCCCACCTAGATCCTGATTTAATGGAAAATATGCAACAAGTACAGGAGAAAGGAAAAACTCATAATTTAGCTGTTTGTCCTATTAGGCTCAATCCCACTTGCCAATTAGAGCATGAACAATTAAAAACAAAAAGAAGAAAAAAGAACTCTTCAAAAAGAATATAAACTACAACTATTATTTAAGAGAATAATCTTATAAAATAAAAAGTGTTACAACAGTTTTCCTCACCTCTTAGCTTCTGCTGGATCTCTAGCTTTCCTAGCCTTATATTTAAAATGTAAATTACAGGGCCTATAAGACTACTAGGCTTATGAAAAAACAGTTTAGATGAAAGAAGGAAAAAGTGTCCCTTTTAAATCAAAACTGCTTAGCTGGCTATCTCAGCTGTTTTCAGCTAGTTAACCAGTTCCTCTCTAATGTTACAGCACAGAAAGACAAAATTAAACGATTCCAAATGTACAAGCTTTCTTTTTCAATTTTTTTTTTTCTGAGAATTTCACAGACTTCCAACTGACTCTTATCTGAGCTAAAGGTACACTCTGACTTGATGAAGAAGTTAGTATTGCAGCCATGTACATTTTTTAATATTCTACATAAGTTGATGTATTTTTCTGATCAATCTTATTTTATCTAACTATAAAGTTTTTTACATTCTGTCCTTGTCCAGACGCCAGCTTCTCCAGGGTTAGCTCTCAAATACATTCAAAAATTTATTTTAATAAATCATTCTGAGGATATAGACATGGTGATATTGGGGATTAAGATGATAACCATCTGAAACCTTTGATTTCAATGTCCATCATGGCTGTTGGATTTTATACCTGGCATTTCCAGTTGTACAGACCTGTCCTATGTCTATATATTAGGTACTTGTTATCAAAAATGGTATTTAGACAAATGAGCACTCATAAATGAAAATTTAAACCAAAAAAAAAATGAATCCAAATAATTTAATTCAAATCAAGTAATCAAATAAAAATATAGATGTATTTAAAATTCTAACTCACAAATATTTTCTAGGTGGTCAGACAATAAAGTGTTGATTTCTATAAATCTCTACAATGTAATGTAATAGTCATTGCTTCTGGGATTTTTCTTCAACTGGAATGGAATGATTAATACTGTTAATTACATTTTTCTGATATTTTATTTTTTTACAGTTAAAATGAGTAAATTAAATTTAACATAAGTGGAATGAATCTTCATAAATAGGTTTTCTCAAATGGATAAATTAACAAAGAAGTTTAAGATTGCTTTGTCTGGGTCTTCACTAAAGCAAGGTTACTAAGAGTTAAAGTTCTAACAGGTGTAGTTATATATACAAAGGGTCCAAAATGTTTCAGCTGTATTCATTTAACATAATGTTAACAACTAAGTATTTCATCTTATTTAAAGGAGTTATTTACCTAAAGTTAAAATTTTACAAATTTTCAAATTATAAATTTAAAAGGAGAGAAAGATATATAAGATTGTTTGTAATGGGGAATTAAATATGTTTTCAAATTATAAGTTTAAAAAGAGAAAAAGATATATAATATTGTAATGGAAAATTAAATATAAGATGGTTTGTGATGGGAAATTAGATATAAGGCTTGTGGAAGGAGTTAGACATAAGATTTATGATGGAAATTAGATATAGGGCTTGTATTAGCATATAAAGGAAAAAGACAATGTTTCTGGGTAAGAAAGTCTTGTGTGGTAAAAATTGTGAAACAATAAGAGGGTCTGGGTAAGTGACAAGAGGGTCTGAGTAAGTGATAAGAAAGTCTGTGTAAGAGAAGGTTAAACTTCAAAAAGTTTATTTGTGATTAAGTTGGCTATAATTAGCACAGTCCATTAAATTTATTTGAAATTTAATCTACTGGTATAAAGCAAAGTCTGAAACATTGCTCTACTCTTACCAAGATAATTTTCTTGTATTTGTTAAGTTTTATTACTTGGGAAGTTAAGTCTTAAGGAAATTAAGGTGTGTACCTGTTTTAAAGACTTAAATGATTACTTTGTAACTGGTTAAAATTGTGATTTAGGTTATAACAATATTGTTGACACCCAAAATATATGTGTCTAGGTATATATGTGTGCATCTGAGAACTATTCTGTTTAAGCTTTGCCTAAGTGTTATGTAAAAGTTTAAAGACCTGTCTTATATCTGTTTGCCTTGACTAAGTCAATTTCTACACTGTTCCCTAAATGTATAAGAGATTTAAGGATATCCTTTGATTTTTGTTAACCCATACAGATCTGTATTTATTACTATACACTCTGGATTCTCAATTGTACTTTAAAAGTAAACTTCATTAAATATAAAGCTTAAGAGAACACTTTCCCAAATTGGTGTTCTCCGGACTAAAAATTACATGTTACGAAGTTTTATCAAAAAATAGGTTTTAAAAACATTATTGTTTGTCCAACATTGATAAGCTATTATTTTAGAGTATTATGCTACATTCCAGATTCTAAATTTTTCTTCAAAGTTTAACTTTATTAATATAAAAACATCAGTGTAATTATAAACATCAATGTAATTGTGGTGCTGTTAACTGGTTTCTTCATATTCTAAAAGTAGTCAATAATAAAGTCTTTTGAATATAAGGTTTAGGAGAACATCTTTACAAAACTGGTGTTCTCCAAATTAAACTTCTCTATAACAGTGGTCTATTATAAAAATAACAAATCTAATTAAAACTTTATCTGTGAGCTTTTCAATTCTATAATTAGATAAAAATAATCTGTCATAAATTATAAAATTTTGTGTTACTCTCTATACTGAGAGGTAACGTCAGATATATTTGTAATAGGCAATAAAGAGAGACTGTTTTATTTAAGCTTTCACAATTTGAGATGTAAAGATATTTTTCCTCTTCCCCACAAAAGTGTTTGAGGCTCTCTTACTTTACTTGATTTGTATTTCATATGTAATGTTAAATTATGTTAACTGATTCACATAGACTCAAAAAATGATATATAAAAACTTTATAAAGTAATATTTAAGAAAGAGACTAATATTATTTTCAAAATAAAACACCTTATCTAAGATTTGTCTAGAGACCACCTCACCTGAGTTAAGATCATATGCTTCTAATCACATGCAAAAAAAGATATGCTACTCTGCTTACACCAACAGGTCCTATTTTGATTCCGGTTTGTTTCATAGACCTGTCAATCATGAGTTGCATAAGGGACTTCACAACTCAATCCCCAAGTTTCATTTGACCTTGGATGAGGAGGATTCTGTCAAACAAAAGATAATCACTCTCCTCGAATGAGAAGGAACACCAAAAGATGGCCCCAATATACCCGACCTCCAGTGAATTGGGGAGATATAAAATCATTAACAGCCTCAGTTCAACAGCTGTTGGCTCAAAAGGGATTAAAATACACTCTGGAAAATTTGGTTACTGCTTTTTGCTAAATTTACACACAAAACTCTGTAAATGTTTTGATCCTTATGATAATGTTGTTCCGCTATTATATCCCAGCTATGGGAATTCCAGAAAAAATCAGACTCCTTGTTCTTAAGAGGATGTTTACCAATACTCGCACTGTTTTGTTATGCTTGTTACTGTTAATGCCTACCTTATTTATTTTTTTTTTGCCTCCACCAACATTAAAGAGAAAACAAATGTTATTCATCCAAAACACCATACAACAGAAAAAGGGGAGCTGTAAAGATTCTGGCTGTGGAAATGTACAAGGCAGCATTCCTCTGGTGAGCAAAATCCCAGGGGGTAACAGGCACTCTGTTTCCCACAGTTGGAATATTCTGAAATTTCTCTCAGGAACTAGTAAGATAACTAATACATGCTCAATGCCTAACTACTATGGTAATCTCCTTCAAGAGGAGGCTCTGTGCTAGAGTTTTATCAGCCTCGACCTTAATCTCAGACACTAAGCTTTTGGGAATAAAGAAAATCTCTTGTTAGATAACACAATTATGTCACTGTGCCTAAACCTGCCCTTATAACAGTAACTTTTTAAATGAGCAATATGTACTAATGATGCCAATGACTTAATGTAATCTATGGATATAAATAAAGCTGGCAGCTCGGAGGAACAGCCCTTTTACTTTGGTCCTGCACTTTGCTTCTGTCACTTTTTGTTTTTCTATACACTTCTATACATATATCCATCAAGCCAGAATTATTCTAAGACAGTATAAACCATGATGTGAAGATCAGTAGTATATGTAAGCCAAAATAGTCCATAACCCCCCAAGAAGAATTTAGAACATGGATTTAACTAAGGTGAATATTTCATATTTGAGAGTTCATAATTCCTTTAAAAAGTTTAGCTATAGGGCTGGGGATGTGGCTCAAGCGGTAGCGTGCGGCCCGGGTTCGATCCTCAGCACCACATACAAACAAAGATGTTGTGTCCACTGAGAATTAAAAAATAAATATTAAAAAATTCTCTCTCTCTCTCTCTCTCTCTCTCTCTCTCTCTCTCTCTCTCTCTCTCTCTTTAAAAAAAAAACAAAATTTAGCTATATTATAAATAATAAAGATCTAACTGGACAAGAGCTAGGTTTTATATTTTGGTGCCAAACTACAATATGTTCAAACCAAAAATCATGATAAATAATCTGAAATAATATGAAATCAGTCCTATTCTAGATACTTTAGGAAGTCTAGCCAACCCTTTTTCTATCTCCTACCTCAGTTTCTTATACCTTTATCCACAAAGTCCTCTTTCCTAAGTAAGAAGCTCTTAATTCCCTACTTGGCCCTGAGCTTTGGAAAACATCCTGATGTCTTCCCTTACACATGACAATCTAAAAGTTCTTTTCTATTATGCTTCTATATTTTTCTCAGCAATTAAAAATCAGTTTTTAAAAAGTAATAAAAATGTTTTCAAGGGATTTAAAGATCATTAGTTCAACCATGCAAGTAATTCAGTAATAACGAGGAGCTTTCTAGTCTTGTCGTTTGTTATGTTCTTCTGAGTCCCAATAAAAATCTCTAGCCTCATACCTAGGCCTTCCTGGTTGGTAAATCTGTTTTGTTCCTTCTATCACCACAGAGCGCCTTCACTAAGACCAGCCTCCTAATACTCTTGTCCAGGGAACTGGTACCTCCTTAACTACTGGCTTACTCCCCCAGTACTATACACCATAACAATCCTCCCTCTCAAGTCACCCCTGGATACTCAGTTGAACTTTCCTGGTGGTGACCACTTTGCTGGCTCACCACTGTTATCTGTAGCTGTACTTCCTGGAGACCAAATTCTGTAAGACTTGGAAAGATTACACACTGATGCCCCATGGAGCAAATATAGCCCACTAACATTTGGTTTGGCATATTCAATGCTTGAAATGTTTACATTTGAATGTATTTAAGCCAGCACTCCCTACACTATCTGTCCCTTTATTAATTTGCTTTCTGCCTTGGACTTGATGTCACTGAGTTAAGATTCTTAGGGAGAGAGCCCCTCCACTATCCCAAGTTCATCATCTTAGCTGAGTTCTACTCTGATACTTCAACATAATGTCTAATTTCAAATCTCAATTTTTCTAGTCTTTCAATCCCCATTGACGTCAGTAAACCCTTGTAAAATGACAACACAATCTTAGATTCTCAGAAAGAGAGATGGAGAAGGTACTCTAGATCACTAGATACTACTCTAGAATTACTAACTTGTTTACTACAACCCTCCAAATTACAGCTACTCTTCAAAGAAATCTAAAAAAAAAAAAAAAAAAGTCACCAGAAGAGGGAAGCAAAGAACAACCCAGATTTCCATGATGATGCAAATCTGATTAACTACTTATATAAGTAGTAACTGAAGTTTTGACAAATTTGAAACAACCAAGCAGGAATGCATATTGCCCAACTTCTCCATGTTCAGTAGGTTCAGGGCCCTTCCAGAAAGTTCTCTCAGCCTCAAGCCCACATCCTCTAAGAATTCATTCCTATATTTCCTAGAACATGTTAAAAATATGTGGAGTTTTGAAAAATATGTCATATCAGTTTGGGGAAAGATTTGGAGGGGGGAAAGAGTCTAGATAAGTGAAACAAAGAAGAATAAGTCCAAATGGGGTAAGAAGCAAAGAAGCATGAAATAAGGAGGAAGTGGAAAAGGGAAGAAGGGAAGCAGAAAAACAAATCAAGAATTTATTGAGCATATTAACTAGGTACTAAGTGTACACCTGATCCTTTTATAGATAGAATCTCACTTAACATTCACACCCTCTCTTAAATTCAGAGATTAAAGGTCAAGGACACAAAGTAACAAAGTTGGAATGTAGAGCCATTTCTTTAGCTCAAAAGTCCATGCCCTTCCAGGACACCAAAACTCTCTCAAAGATGGTGTATTTTATCTGTGCAGCCAACGTTTCATGAAAACTAACTCAGTAGTGCTTCACATGAGTTGAATGAGTAAATTTAACTTATCGAACAATCCTGTGAGATAAATAGTATGTTTTCTCTTTTCATAGATGAGGAAACTAAGGATCAAGGAAGTAATATATATATTACAAGTCCAGAGTGCTTACAAATATATTTGCAGTATAGTATCTCTTGGTATATGTCACAGGCAGATGAGGTGAGTTAGGCAGGTCCAGGGTTCAGCTGAAAGCACAACAGGGCTGTGCTTCAAGAGAGGGATCCACCCGCTGTTCCTTTCTCTTTTATAGGGCAAGTTAAGAGTGGACTTATAAGCAGGAGACATAAAGTCTGGGCTGGGGCACTAAATGGTCTGAGTTTAGGTGCCAGCTGTCTGACCACACTGCTTGTTAGACTCTGTTGGAAGTTGGTTTTAGGCATAGCTCTTCCCCTGAGGAGAATGGGAACCATTGGTGCCTTAGTTGTTTCAGAGGCTACCCTTTCCAGTGGCAAGGAAAGAGGTGTCCCCAGTCCCAGCTAGTTCATCCAGACAACCTACAGAGAACTGCTAGGTTCATTTATTAGACAACCCATGTTTTTATTCACCAAAAATAGTGACAGAGGCAGAACTTGAATCTGTGTCTTTTTTATCTCAGAACTCAGGCAGGAGTTGGAAAGCTGGTCTTTTGATGAATGAAGAAATAGCTAAATCCCATGCTGTAGCAGATTCACGTTGTTTTATGTGACTTATTTGGTATTTCAACTCTTTAAACAGCAGGTCAAACAGTAAATGGTTCTTAGTGTAAGAAACATTCAAAATACCCCAGACATAGCAGGGGAGTGGGGAGGAAGCTGTCTCCAACCTAGAGGGAAAGAGGACTTCAGAAACTGGCAAAGGAATCTAAGGAAACTTTCCAATTCAATTCATTGTTTGAATTAAAGCACAACTTCATAAATAACAGAACTCACTGTTCTTCATCAAAAAGTCTCTATGAAGAACATTCTGTTTAAACAAATACAAGAGATCAAAGAGTATTTCCACTTTAAGAGGCTTAGATCTCTCTTACTAATTTATGATGTTATTTTTATTTGTAAAACGAAGTGAACTATATGTAAGGAGTTCTATTGTGAATATTTTGTGAATAATTTCTCTGTAAGTTTTTTAAATTCCAATTAACTTTTAGACTATAATTCATTTTTTTTTGAAATGAGGTCTCACTATGTTGCCCAGGCTAGACTCAAGTACTCTGCATCAGCCTCCAAAGTATAAATCATCTTTTAGAGGCAGATTGCTTTATACCAGGTTTACAGATTTCCCCACTGTTATATTTACATTTTATCTCTGTTGTAGATCTAGAACAAAGACTTTTATTTTTCTTTATTCTTTAGAGAAATATTTTGTTATACATGTGAAGAACCAGTTTTTATTAAATTGGTACTGATATGAGAATGTTTCTGTTTTTATTCCTTTCTATCTAAAAAAATGAACCAAAGATGACAGGAAAGAAATAAGAGGGATCTTGAATCAAGTTTTTTGTACAAATAGCTCATTTGATGGAATGATACTTCCTCCTTTTTGCCTGTGACCAAAATCAAGGCTTCAGTGTTCATTTATTCCTATATTTGATCCTTTAAGCATGGGTCTATGCATCAAGTGACACATTGCTAATGTTCATGATTCACAAAGGCCACTTAAAAACAAAACATTCATTCTGCAGATAGATTTTTCTTCCTTCTTCTTCTTTTATTTCCTTCCTTTTCCCCTCTTTGTCTCCTTCCCTTTTTTCTTTCTTCCTATACCCTATACTTCAGCTCATGAACAAAATTAACATTAATAATAAAAGTTCTATTTTATAATAAATGGAATGTTACAATATGAGATAGTAATTTTTATCTTATTGGGTAGGTATGTAGTGTATTTCACTTTCTACATGTAGCTTACTATACTGTTAATGTAACATTATGCTTTGAACCTGTAGGTTGGTAGCTTCTAAAGAGCATTTCTTGGCAGCTGGGATCAGAGAGTAGGTGAGTTGGACATGTGACTTACACAGGGTTTGCCCAGAAGTGCATCCTGAAACAAGAATTTAAGTATGGCGAGTTTATTTGGAAGGTGAGTCCCAGAAGCACCAAAAAAAAAAAACTAAAAAAAAAAAAAACAGGAAAAATGTTGCAGGGAAGGGGAAAAATGGAACCCAAGACATGGTAATCAAGGTGATTCCAGCTATAGGTAGTTAGGCATAAATCTTGCTAGATAACTCCAGCAGACGGGTAAAATTTGTTGAATACTCCCACTGGGAGCCAGAGGAGAGTACAAGGATATGTTAATTTGCTTGACTATACTAATCATTTAATTTAATATGTATATCAAAATACGTTAGATACCTTAAATATATACAACAAAACTTTTAAGACATATAAGCAATAAAACAATAGATAAATAATAAATTGTTGAACCTATAACACATAGAAATGTAATACATTTGCCAATATATTACATTGGAAGTGAGTAGAAAAAAGCTGAATTGGACTAAGGAAATGACTCCAGGTGGTAACTTGAATCCATATGAACAAATGAAGAAAACCATAAATGACAAATAATAATAAACAACAACTAAAAATATATGCTTGCTGTCCTTTCTTCTCTTAGCTTCTTTAAAAGACATAAATACTAAGCTGATAAATTAAGATATATACAGTAAACCCCAGAGTAACCACTAAGGAAGTAATAACAAAACAATAGTGGGAAAAGATCATTAATAAAATTGAAATCCAAATTAGAAAATGTTATGGTTTAAATATGTACCCTTTGAAATTTATGATGAAATTTAATTCCCATTGTGGTAAAATGACGAAATACGACCTTTTAGGAACAGATTAGGTCCCAGAAAGGGCTAATTAGGCCTTTTTTCCCTTCTGGCTTCTGCCATATGAAGACACAGTGTGGCCTCTACAAGAAGCAACAACAAGGTACTATCTTGGAAGCAGAGTGCCCTTATCTTGGACTTTTCAGACTTCAGAACTGTAAGAAATGTATTTCTGTTACTTACAGGTCACCAGTCTATAGTAATTTGTTGTAGCAGCACAAGCAAAGGCTAGAAATTATTCACATAATGCAAATGAAAGCAATAAAGAGGAACAAAACAGACAAGAAAACTAAAAGTAAATCTGCAGATCCAACTACATCATTATATGTGAATGGAGGGACTAGGAATGTAGCTCAATGATAGAACTCTTGCCTTATGTGTAAGGCCCTGGGTTCAAAAATAAATAAATAAAAATAAAAACCAGTTGTATGATATTTACAGGAGAAATACTTTCAATTCACATATGCAAATAAGAAAAAAGTAAAAGGATATAGAAAGATAAATCATGCAAATAGCAACTACAAGAAACCTAGAGTAGCGATTACTAATATCAGACAAAATAGACTTTAAAACAAACAAAAAATAATGTTATGGAGTGCACTTAAATCATTGAATTCTATGTTCTACATGTTTTGTTTTTTTCACCTTTGTTCAAACAGATTCTCAAACCCAATCAACAGCTATAATGTCTCCTTGCTACTCAGGAGACTGCAGCAAGAAGTTCTCTAGTTCAAAACCTGTCTGGGCAACTTAGTGAGACCCTGTCTCACAATACAAAATAAAACATCCAAATTCCCTCAAAAATTCTGGGATGTGTTTCTTTGGCCTCTGGAAAAATGCCTGACCTTCAAAATTCAGCTTAAATCCAACTCTGGAAAGACTTCCCTAACCATTCTTATAGCCTTCTCCCTGACTTCTAAACACCTCTAGTCAAATTTGTCTATCATTTTTAGTGCAATGAGTATTTCCAGTTCGTGAATTAGGGCCTACAAACTGCCAAATAAACAAAATCTGCTTCCTTTTTCTGTTTTCCTGGTGCTGTGCTGGCAACTCCTCAGATCACTCCACTCTTTCTGGGCTCCATCCTCCTTCCCTCTTTAAAAAATGCTCCCAACTGGCCATCACCTGGAGCACCTTTCCTTCAATTTATACTATTCTGTCTTAAGTAGCTTTCTCCTTTTGTACATGAACTGAAAACTCATGGGACTTGTGACATATATAACATAGCTTTATAAATATCATATTACTTTATTCCAAGAGTAATTTGCTATTTCAATCTATTGTAAACACTTAAACTTAATTATATCACCAATGATTTTTGACATGTACATTGCTAATGTTTTTACTTTGGTAAGAATAAAGATTCACATGATGTTTTGGTGTATCTCCCAGAGCTCGCCTTGAGGATCAAGGTACTCATTTTCTCCCAACTACATGTTGCGTGAGTTGCTACCATAACAAAGTACTACATTACTGAGTGGATGAAACAGCAGAAATGTATTATCTTACAATCCAAGAGGTAGAAGTCTAAGATGAATTTGCCGGCAGGACTAGACTTCCTCAGAAGGCACTAGGGAAAGATCTGTTTCAGGTTCCTCTCCTGGCTTTTGGAAATACCTTGTCTTATGACACCATATCTCCAATCTTCATGTGGGATTCTCTCCTTTATTTGTCTGTGTCCATGTTTCCCCTTTTTATAAGGAAATGGTCATATTGGATTAGGGCCTGCACTAATGTCTTCATCTTAACTTGAACATCTGAAAAGATCCTATTTCCAAATAAAATCATGTTCACAGATAGTAAGGGTTAGGACTTTAACATCTTGAACATCTTCTAGAGGGGGCCAATTCAACTCATAGTCATATGTGATTACAAGTGATTTGTGTAAAGTATTCTGTGTATCAATGGGCCTTTCTAAAACATGAAAATTCACATGACCATGCATTCCCATTCTCATTAACAATGGGTATGAAAGAAAGTTGTGACCCAACAGTATTTCTATAGAAACTACAAGAAGTCCTGTTCTTCAAGGTGTACCTAAGCTATTTGGAGGCCTTCAGATGATCGTGTGTGTGTGTGTGTGTGTGTGTGTGTGTGTGTATACTCTGGACTACATTTTGCTCTTATTTGCAAAATAGTATTCTCATTTTTCTGTACAACTGCTTCAGCTGATGGTGGTAATGCCATCTGACCTTACTGACACCCAAAGCTGCTGCCACTTTCTCCTTAAAGTGTCTCCACTCCTAATGAATACTGAATCCATCTTTTTGGCACAGGATATAGTTACAACATAGTTCTCATACACTGCTATCATGTTCCATTGGTATATTTATTTATCCATATGCCAATACTACATGGTCTTAATAAATGTACTTTAAATAAATCTTATTATGTACTAGGACAAGAGTTTCCATCACCATGATCTTCTCCATCTACTTTTTTTCCCCTCTTTCTTCCTCAGGAGCATCATTGCTTTACTTACATTAGTAAGTTGCATCAGTTAGATTCAACTGATCAGTTATAAGAGAAGTTTATATTAAGATTCTGATTAAAATGCCATCTGATCTATTAACTTTCAGAAATTCAAGCTTTTTGTTGTGTGGGAAATTACCTTGATGTACAGTTAGCCTAAAGCTATACTACCAGGAAAGCTATCTTGGAGGTCATAGAACAACAAGATTTAAAACTAAATTAAAATATTCAAATCATGTGGTTATTAAGTCCCTTTAAACCACACAGTGAGAAACAAATGGCAAGACAGGAGGATGGGATCCAAGCTGGGGGAAGGGCCACATTACCTGACTCTTGTTCTTTCTTTCCTACCACATGAGCTTTCCCCACTAATAACGTAGTAGCAAGGTACAAAGTTGAGATTTGAACAAGCGGAAGGTACTGTGGACAAATAATACATACTTCTATTGGATTCTCAGGCAAGTACACCTGGCCACAACTGTAGCCTTCCAATTAGCCTATTGAATATCTTGGCTTTAATTCATGCTGATTGGATAGAGATCATGTGAGGTCAGAATGGGTACCACTAATGAATAGTTGAACTATGACACTACAAATATTGAGTGCTTTCATATACAACATATATTTAGTGCATCCTAAATATTAAGTGTCTCTTGTATACTTAGTGTATCATGAATATTTAGATGTGTTTTGTGCCTCATGAACTTTAGTCCTCCCAACCCTTTGTATTTGTTTATACATACATGTATACTACATAATTACTTATCCATACTTAACACATCTAAAGAGTTTCATCAATCCCATTTATTTTTTATAGCAAAAGTGAATATTCTGAAACAATACCACAAATCCACATCACACTATTCAAGAACATTATATATTTCTTCATTAATTTTATTTAAATCCCCTTTAATATCTTTAAGTAAATTTTCCCCTTAAAGAATTTATACATCATTTCTTAACCACTCATTCCCAAGTATCATATTTATTGTTGATATGTAAATAGATCTTATACATCTTTAACAACACCTTTACTAATATTCTATCACCTTATTCAAACAATACATTATAGATGAGAGCATGACGATTTGAGTCAGATAAACCCAGGCATTCTACTTACTAGCTAAGCAATCTTGAACTTTTCAACTTCTCTGAAGGTTAACATTCTATTTTACAGAATAAGAGTTGTAATATCTGACCTGTAAAAAACATGCATAGTACGTGCATGAGACACGTAAGTTATGTAAAATTAATGTGCTTGAAAAGATATCATTTAGGAAGTAAAAAGGCAAAGCAAAAAACTGGTAGAAAGTTTTTGCAAATCATATGCCTGAAAAGGAACTTTTATACAGAATACATAAAGAATTCATACAATTCTACAAGAATACAAATAACAGAATATAAAATAGGCAAAAGGTACAAATACATATGTTACTATAGATATATAAATGACAAGCACAAGAAAAGATGCTTAAAATCATTAATCATCAGGAAAATACAAATTAAAATCACAATAAGATATCACTCCATACTCATAAACTGGGAGCTGTGGCCCATGCCTGTAACTCCAGCAGCTCGGGAGGATGAGGCAAGACAATTTCAAGTTCAAAGCCAGCCTCAGTAAAAGCAAGGTGCTAAGCAATTCAGTGAAACCCTGTCTCTAAATAAAATACAAAATAGGGCTGTAAATGTAGCTAAATTGCTAAGTGTCCTTGAGTTCAATCCCTGGTACTAAAAAAAAAAAAAAAGAATGCCTATATATTTTTTAAAAAGAATAGATCTAACAATTCCCTTCCTAGGTACATACCCAAAAGATATGAAAACATACACCTGCACAAAACTTGGTCACCAATGTTTAAAGCAGTAACTTTTATGATAGTAAAAAGGTGGAAATAATCCAAATGTTCAATGGATGAACAGATAAACTATTATATATATTCATACAATAAGATGTTACTCAGTAGCAAAAAATGTCAAACTGACACATGCTACAGCATGGATGCACCTTGGAAACATTATGCTAGGTATAAGAAGCTGGTCACAATGAGCCAGATATTGTATAATCCCAATTATATGAAATGTCTAGAACAGGCAAATCTATAGTATGCAACAGAAAATAGATTTGTGGTTGCTGGGGGACAAGGGGAGAGGGAAATGTGGTCAACTGCTAAGAGGTACAGGGGATCTTTTGGGGGTAACAAAAGCTTTCTAAAGTTAGATTATAACTATGACTGCAGAATTCTGTGCAGCCAAAAACATTGAGTTGGACATGGGTACACATGGCCAAATTTTATGTTGTGCAACATATATCTCAATAAATCCCTCTTAAAAACATAATAAACCAAAAACCCCAAAGGGATGGGGATACAGCTCAGTTGGCATAGTGCTTGCCTCATATGTACAAGGCTATGGGTTCAATCCCCAGCACCACTAAAAAGAAAAAAAAATACCCTCATCTGAGGAGGAAAAACGTAACAAACACTTTTAAAACTATTTACTTATACAGAAAAGCAAAGAAATTATATGACTTTTGGGAGGGGGCTGGAGGTATTGGGGATTGAACTCATGGGCACTCAACCACTAGTGACATCCCCACTCCTATTTTGTATTTTATTTAGAGACAGGATCTCACTGAGTTGCTTAGCGCCTTGCTTTTGCTGAGGCTACATTTGAACTCACGATTCTCTTGTCTCAGCCTCCCAAGCTGCTGGGATTACAGGCATGCACCATGTGCCTGGCCATATGATTCTTGTTTTCTTTAGTGTTCCCAATTATCCTTAAAACTACCATCGCAAACACATAAATTCTATTAAATGTATTTCCACTTTATAATTTTTTAAAAGATTGTTATTCTGAGGTACAGCACAGATTCTCATCCTCTCTCAAGACTAGAATCATGGAAGCAGAACTCTAGAACTATCAATGATGCCTAGTTACTTAAAATTTTGAGTCAGCTGGCCTAAGAATAGAACCAACAGTGTCATCTTTTTAAAGTTCTCCATGGATCCAAGTATACAGTCAGAACTGAGAACCATCGATGTAATAAACAGAATATGAAATTATGAAAACAAGCATTTTTAGGTAAAATAAAGAGTAGATATATAAGAGCTGGGAATATAGCTCAGTGGTAGAATGCTTGCCCAGCATGTGCAAAGCCCTGGGTCTATCCCAACATCACACACACAAAAAAGGTACTTTTTAAAAATTTTATTTTTTTTATTATTCCTTACATATATCACAATAGAGGAGTGCATTACATTCATAATTTTTTTGCATTACAATTGTTAATACACCTTTATACCACAACTTATCAAATCTCTGTTTGTATATAAGGTATGTTGACACCAAATTCACATCTTCATACAAGAATTTTGTATAATGATGATTGTCTTCTTCCACTATCCTTGCTATTCCCCTTTTCCCTCCCTTTCCCTCCTGCCCCTATTCCCTATCTAGAAGCAATCTTCCTCCCTTGCTCTCCCTCCCAACCTCCCTTATATCAGAGAAGACATTCGGCATTTTTTTTTGGGGGGGGGGGATTGGCTAACTTCACTTACATTATCTTCCCTAATGCCATCCATTTCCCTGCAAATGCCATGATCTTATTATTTTTTAGTGCTGAGTAATATTCCATTGTGTATAAATGCCACATTTTTTTTTATCCATTCATCCACTGAAGGACATCTAGGTTTCCTCCACTGTTTAGCTATTGTGAATTGTGCTGCTATAAAAATTGATGTGGCTGTGTCCCTGCAGTATGCTGTTTTTAGGTCTTTCGGGTATAGTCCGAGAAGAGGAATAGCTGGGTCAAATGGTGGTTCCATTCCCAGCTTTCCAAGGAATCTCCATACTGCTTTCCATATTGGCTGCACCAATTTGCAGTCCCACTAGCAGTGTATGAGTGTACCTTTTCCTCCACATCCTCACCAACACTAATTGTTGTTTGTCTTCATAATGGCTGCCATTCTTACTGGGGTGAGATGGTACCTTAGAGTAGTTTTGATTTGCATTTCTCTGATTGCTAGAGATGATGAGCATTTTTTTCATATATTTGTTTATTGATTGCATATCCTCTTCTGAGAAGTCTCTGTTCAGGTCCTTGGCCCATTTATTGATGGGATTATTTGTTGGGTTTTTGTTTTTGGTGCTTATCTTGTTCAGCTCTTTATATTCCCTAGAGATTAGAGCTCTATCTGATGTGTGAGGGGTAAAAATTTGTTCCTAGGATGTAGGCTCCCTATTCACCTCACAAATTATTTCTTTTGCTGAGAAGAAACTTTTTAGTTTGAATCCATTCCATTTGTTGATTCTTGGTTTTAATTCTTGTGCTATAGAAGTCTTATGAAGGAAGTTGAGGCCTAATCCCACATGACTAAGATTAGGGCCTACTTTTTCTAATATTAGCCACAGAGTCTCTAGACTAATATTTTTTTAGTTGTTTACCATTATTTATTTATATGTGGTGCTGAGAATCAAAACCAGTGCTTCACACATGCTAGTCAAACACTCTACCACTGAGCTATAACCCCAGCCCCCAAAAGTACATATTTAAGAAAAAAAATGTTTTTTTGTCAGTACAATGACAAATAAAAAGTAAAATACTAAATTTTACTGCAAATTTGTTGTCTGAAGCTGTCCTGTACATTGTACATTGTAGGATGTTTAGCAATATCCCTTTAGTTACACTGATAGATAGCTAAAACTCCCATCCCCAGCTTTTAAAATTGAATGAGAAGATGTATATAACATACATAAAAACAGTAAGTCCTCACGTCCTCAAATATTGTCACATCCTCAAATAGAGCCATCTTTTGGGGGGAGCCACTATGAATGATTCATGCCTTCCATCCTGAAGTGAGAGGCTTTGACCAGTCACTTACATTTCATAGTGACCTGGATGTTGTCCTGGTTCAGGAAGTTGAGGGCATGTCTTCAGACCTTCAGATGTTGATGTGTTGCCCCAAGGGTTGAATTACACTCACCTATTCTTTTGTGATGCTATCTCTTTGCCCTGTTTGGGATAGAGTGTTCCACCGAAACTCCCATTGTGTGTCCCCTTCTCTTGCTTTGACTTTGGGTGTGGCCTCCCTAGATGTCCATCAACCTGCTGATAGCAGACATCATGAAGCTAGACTCAACCCCCAGAAACCTGACCCTTTGCCTCATTTGAATGGCTTCTCCTCAGTAAAAGAGTTCAGCACGTGCACTCTCATTCTCTCTCTTTCTTCGGACCCTTAAGGTCAGAGGAGGTGTCACAGGACCCCAAAGAAAAAGGTATTTGTCTGTCTCTGTGTGGTTATTTTGTACAGTCCAGTTCACCTGGAGTGACCCTGAGCGTGACAATTTAACAAAAACAATAGCAAAATAAAATTCATTTCTCTACAGGTAAAGAATCCTTGTATCAAGCCTCATAAAATTTTTCCCCTTTTTCTCACTCTCCAAGTGCACACTTCTAGTACATAAACCCAAATATTCTTTATCTAATATTTCAAAATATAAAGATTCACAAAAATAATCCAAAGAAGTCCGTAAAAGCACTTTTCCCATGGGAGAGAATTCACTTAATAACATATCCCATTAATCATCTTAATAATTCTTTACATTTATTTAGAGTGTCTAGAATTATAAAAAAAAAATTTTTTTTCTTTCTAAAGACAAAATATTCCCAAATATTAAAAAGCTTAACATCACAGATTTTTCTTCTAATTCACTTGCTTTCTACACTTTAGCCCACAATACTCTGCAATCCTAAGCATGCCTAATTCTGGAGAGAAATTCCAAACCCACTAAATTTCTAAAAATCGCCCTGGAGTCCTCCACAGGCCACCAATTGTTGCGTTCCTTTTGATTAAAACACTCAGGGTCACTGCAAGTGAACTGGGCTGCACAAAATAACCACACAGAGACAGACAAATACCTTTTACTTTGGGGGTCCTGTGATGCCTCCTCTGACCTTAAGGGTCCGAAGAAAGAGAGAGAATGAGAGTGCCCATGCTGAACCCTTTTACTGAGGAGAAACCATTCAAATGAGGCAAGGGGTCAGGTTTCAGGGGGTTGAGTCTAGCTTCATGATGTCTGCTATCAGCAGGTTGTCTGACATCTAGGAAGGCCACACTCAAAGTCAGAGCAAGAGAAGGGGACACACAAAGGGAGTTTCCATGGAACATTCTATCCCAAACAGGGCAAAGGGGTAGTATCACAAAGGAATAGATGAGTGTAATTCAACCCATGGGGCGACAAGCCTACATCTGAAGACATGCCCTCAACTTCCTGAACCTGGACAATACCCAGTCACTATGAAATGTAGTGACTGGTCAAAGCCTCTCACTTCAAGATGGAAGGCATGAATCATTGCGAGTGGCTGGCTCCCCACACATTTGGGCATCTGGATAACTGAAGTTTTATATTTTATAAACCTAGAATCTATTATTTTAATCAGACTTGAAAAAATTTTCCAGTGTATAATATCTAGTATAAAATGCAGAATAAAAATTTACCACTTTATTGATGACTTCAAATTATCATCATCAATTATTGAAACTTCAATAAAAGGGGGAAAGAAATATATACTCACAGCATGCCTACAGAGTTCTTGGCAATTTATAAATTTATATCATCATAGAACTAAATTTTTTTTAAAGAGAGAGAATTTTTTTAATATTTATTTTTCAGTTTTCTGCAGACACAACATCTTTGTTTGTATGTAGTGCTGAGGATCGAACCTGGGCCACATGCATGCCAGGCGAGCGTGCTACCACTTGAGCCACATCCCCAGATGGGAACTAAATTCTGATAATAGCTATTTCAGGTAGTTACTATTATCCCCATCTTTTAAGAGACCAAGTTGAATTTGTAGAGAATTTTTCTAAAGTTAAGTCATTGCTAAGACTGGCTAGCTGATTCCAAAGCACATGTCCTATTTGCCACCCCCGGCAGCTACATAATAAATCATTTACAATAAATAATATATGTGGAGCTATTTGCCCTGCATTAAATGGCCCAGACCACTGTGCTTCTTGTGTTTATGGATCTGGTTAGGCTCTGCTGAGGACTTATATGGCATATTATTCATTTCCTAGGTAGGAGCCACTTGTCTCTGTAGCCCATCCCCCAGCTTGGTCCTTGCCCAGAATCTATTTGCTCAGGTCTTGGGTAGCCTTGTGGTTTAAAAGATGCAGAACCTCTCCCAACCCTAGTGATCTTAAAGGGTGTCAATTATGATCATTCCATTTCCCTTGCCAGTAACTGCTTTGGGCATGAATACGTGAGACAATTTTGGTCAATGTGACATGACAGGAAGCCTGCTTGGGGGCATCCAGCAGAAATTTCTCCTAGCTGATAAAAATAGACCCAAAGAAGAAAATGACTCCTTTTATTCAAACTGATGACACATTATCTTATATCATCTTATGGTCATAAGGAAACAAGCCCAGAACAAGAACCAACAGGCAGAAGATAACAGTGAAAAATAGAAAAAGCTTAAACTCCCATGTGATTGCACTTATACGAAATACCTAGAACTTATATGAAATACCTAGAATTGGGAAATTCATAAAGAAAGAAAGTAGAGGTCATCATGGGTGAGGGGGAAAGGGGATGAAGATTTCTCACTTCATGGGTGCAAAGTTTCCATTAGGGGTGATGAAAGTTTGTTGGAAACAGTAGTGATAATTGCACCACAAATGAATATGTAGTTAATACATTTGCATGTAATGTAATTAATACATTTGAATAAAAATGGTTAAAACAACAACAACAAAAGAAATTATTGAAATGAATACATTGTACCTTCCTAGAAGGTATAGTCTAGACACAGAAATGGTGCTTTTGTTTTATTTTGTTTTGGTCTCTCATACTTGACACCATGTAGTATCTTACATGCCTTTTAACAAGTGAAAAACATTTGAAAAAAATAAAAATTCAGCAAATTAAAAAACAATTGAGAGAATCTTATTTTTTCTTTGTTTTTGCCCTGTAAAGTTTTTTAGATACAGTCCTATCTCAAGACCAAAAAAAAAAAAAAAGTTGGAACTGACTGCTTCATTTCTATGGGAAACAGCAATGAATGAGATAAGATAGCTGATGTTTATTAGTATGCCAATTTTTCAGAACACTGAAAAACATTCTTTTGTTCATTAAAAGTATGTCACTCAGGAAGCAGGTGGCAAAAATGTTTATCTTGTTTCTGAATTCCTCCTTCAGGTCTGCTGATGTGGTACCACCAAAAGTTCAACTATGACCAAATCTAGTAGTCAAGTTGTTTTGGGTACTTTGGGTGCTGGGTAACTCTAGCATTCCTGGTTATATCATTTTTGCTTTTATTTTTTTCCCCTTTCTCTTGGAAGCTTAAAGAGTTCTTTTACCTAGAGGTATATTAACATGAGAATTTCCGTCATTGGCCACAAAGTTTTGGGATCTATCAATGGATAATTAGCAGAACCTGTCCATTCTTACAACCTACATATCTGTGCTTCCCTAATAAGTTGGAAAATAGTAAGTACAAAATATTGTTGTATCAATGAATAAATAGATGCTGTATGATCCAAATAAATTTTTACTGACATATTCATGTATTCATTTTTCATTGCCACTGAAACACTTTTTCTTAAAAAAGTAAATAGTAATATGGTTGGGGTTGTAGCTCAGCAGTGGCACACTTGCCTGTCATGCATGAGGCACTGGGTTCGATTCTCAGCACCACATATAAATACATAAAATACCAGTCCATTGACAACTTTAAAAAAAAATCTTAAAAAAAGTAAATAGTTTTTTTAAAAAGTAAGTAGACAATTACAATAAGGAAGTTTAAATGTTATGCTAGAGGTATACCCAGGTTATTGTGGAAGAACAGAATAGTGACTTTTTTAAATCGTATTTTTCAAGCAGAGGAAATAACATTTTCAAAGGAACATTTTCAAAGGTGATATAACTATCACCTATTGTGGATAGACTGAAAATCCTATTCTGGCGTATTCAGTCACATCTCCCCTTTCCTTCCAAGATTATTTCTCAGGACCATTCTACTGGTTATGTTAATCTTTCGAGTGTACATTGGCATTTTAGCTCTGGAAGCAAAATAGAAATGGTTACAGGATAGAAAGAGAACAAATAGGCAATAATTAGCCAAGAACAAGTTGAAATGCTGAGATAACCAACCCATGGGGTAAAGAAAATACAGGAGCATAAAAGAGTAAAGATTACAAGGGCCAGTTGATATTGAAGGGAAAGAAAATACACAACCCCAAACAGACTTAAAATAGTAGAGGTATATTAAGAGAAAGCCTGTAAGTTTTAGACTTTAATTTCTATCTAAATCACTACTTTCCTTATTGATAATTACTTTCTTATATAGTTAATATGAATGAATTTGTTCTTCAAAACTCAAAAAGTGCAGTGAGACCAGCTCTTCCAATATGCATTCCCTCTGATCCTGTTTGAGTAAGATTCTTCTCTTCCCCGCCCCACACCCTCAAACATGCTCTACCTCTATTCTATCTTATATGCCATTTACCTTTGATGAAGCTCCTTTTCTTTTCTCCAGTTAGTGAACTGATATTATGAGCCTGAATAAAGTGCTAGACATTTTGCTAGATTCTGGAGATACAAAGATGACTCATACGTGGTTCTTTCCTTCAAAGTTGGAAACAACCTAAATTTCCAACAGTGGAGACATGGTTAAAATAATTATGGTATGCCTAAAAAAGAGATTTCCATGGTCCTTAAAAATCATTTTACCAAGAATGCCTAAATAATATGAAGAAATTCACACAACCTAATGGCAAATGACAAAAAGCTAGTCTGGATACTGATACAGAAAATGGGCTTTATGCCTTGAGTCAAATCATACTTGGTTGCAGAGCTGCCCACACACTTTCTAAATGTAGGAAGGACCTTGAGCAAATTACCAAAACTTTCTGACATTCAGTTTCCTCATATGTAAGATGACAGTAATAATAGTAACTACTTTTATAAGGTCCTGGTGATGAGTAAATGAGAATATTAATGCAAAGTGTGTGGCCTGATGCCAGCTCTTTGTAAGTAGTCCACAACAGCTACCCAGTGTGAGTTATGGTGTACTAACAAAATAAATATATGCATGGTTTATACACAGATACTAAGAGGAAAATGTAAATAGTAAATAGTGATGGGTAACTTTTATTAGCTTTCTTATCTCTTATATATTTTCTACAATGCTTTATCCCTAAAAAGGAAAAAGAAGAGTCACTTGAAACAGGTTATTTTCCAGTTTGCTTTTTTAAAAAATCTATTATAACAAATATAATTAATAAAATTAGAATTAGATTCTATTGTAGCTTGAATTATTATGCCATTTAACTTCTTCTTAAATATTTAATCCTATCTCAGAAGATTAGCAAATATTAAAACATCAAGAGGGATGTAGAACTACTATTAGAAAATAAAAAATACCAGCATATGCTTAGATATGAAGTCCTGCTTTAAATGAATAGTTTTAAATTTAAATTTCCTGAGATTATTAGGTGTGTTTGTGTGTATATGTATGTGTCCATTTAGGAATTATTATTGTAGCAACAGAATTTGGCTTACTATACAATAAAATATTGGGTAAAGAGGTGGAAAAAAATTTTTCTAGTCCCTTGAGCAAAGCTTGTATAGAAAAAAATCATATTCTGCTTATTCAGAATTGAATCATGAACATAGAGAAAAACAATATAGCCTCAAAAAAATGTGGAACACTTAGCCAGATATGGTGGTACTCACCTGTAATTCCAGCGGCTCAGGAGGCAGAGGCAGGAGGATTGAGAGTTCAAAGCCAGTCTCAGCAACATCCAGGAGCTAAGCAACTCAGTGAGACCCTGTTTCTAAATAAAATACAAAATAGAGCTGGGGATGTAGCTCAGTGTTTGAGCGCCCCTGAGTTCAATTCTGGTATAAATAAATAAATAAATAAATAAATAAATAAATAAATAAAAAGGGCTGGCGATGTGGCTCAGTGGTTAATTGCCCTGGATTCAATCCGTGGTGCCAAAAAAAAAAAAAAAAAGGAATACTTAAATATTCATTCATATTATTCTTATTTAAATATAAGAAACAAAACATGAATTTTTAAATTCACTGACTTTTCCTATTATTATAATGTAAAACGGAAACCTTTCTTACAAATCTATACTCTTTTAAAATAAATGGCTACTTTGTGCTATTTTTTTGGTAGAACAAATGTTGCAGGAAATGAGTATACAAAATAAGAAACAGGAAGTATGGGTGGTTAACAATGGGTTTAATTTTGCTCCTTACTTCCACACAAACACCTGCACAGTTTTTCAAATACTGTACATACACTAATAATTCCCAAATTTACAAGTACTGAAAATGTCATTTCTCTTTTTTCCCTGCCTTCTATTTCTTTTTCAAATTTCAGCCTAAATGTCAATTCCCCAGAGAATCTCTTTCCTAAGATTTAAGATTAAGTCACTTGTAAGAGAAGGGCCCTTTTGGCCTTGATCTTCAATAAGAAATATGTTCCATAGCATGACCTGGTACACATGCAAATAATCATTCTTAAACAAATATTTATTCCTATGTAGCCAGTCACTATAATAAAGCACTAAGTATTCTAAGTGAATAAAATAGATTTAAAACTTTGGCCCTGATAGAGCTTACATTTTGGTGATCTTCTTTCTGCCTTTGCCTGCCTTAAAACTAGACTCAGTCAGGCAGCTGGCCAGACAGATCCTAAGTCAGATCATGCCACTCTTTTAATCAATACCATCTAACAACTTCCTATTTCACTCAGTCAAAACCAAAGGCCTACCATGAACTGTAAGGCCTTATTTGATCTGCTCCCTCAAATTAGCTTTCTTTCCTTAGTACTTACTGTTCTTCCAGCCTCTCCCCTTCATTCATATTGGCCTTCATTTTCTTCAAACAGGCCGGGTGCACTCAGGAACTTTGCACTGGATATTCCTTATGCCTGGAGTATATCTTCTCCAAAGATCTCTATGACTCACTCCCTTATTTCCTTGACATCTTTAATAAAAGGCACCTTGCCATCCAGGCTACCCTTTGTAAAATTTTAACATCCATCCCTGACATTTTATATATTTCTCCTTGCCTTTTGTTTTCCAGTTTCTTGTTACATTCTAATATGTTCTACATTTTATTAATTTATCTTATCTATTAGCTATCTTTCCCTTAGATTTGCATTAGTTTATTCACTGATACCAAATTGAAATAAAGCTTTCACAAAAGAATTCTTATTCTCTTATTTTCTGTTCTTTTCTTTTGTTGAAAAATGCTTATATTAGCCAAGCAAGGTGGCCTAAACCTGTAATCTCAGCTACTTGGGAGGCTAAAGCAGAAAGATGACAAATTTGCAGCCAGCCTGGGCAAGGTAACAAGATCCTGTCTCAAAAAGAAAAATAAAAAAGGGCTGGGGATGTAGGGATGTAGCTCAGTGGTAGAGTGCCCCTGGGTTCAATTCCCACTACTTCAGTCAGGGGATGGGGGTGGGGGTTGCAGGGGAAATGCTGATCTTAAGCCACTAGATTGATTACATAATCTACTTATGGATCATAATCCACAGTTTTAAATTACACTATTTTAATGAATGCTTTCATTGTATCTTACACATTTGTTTCACAGCATATCGTGAGTGTGTGTGTGTGTGTGTGTATCATACTGTGAGTCATACTGTGAGTGCCATGAGAGGATGAAGAGTCAGGGCTGTCATACTTACATTTCCAGTACTAAGCATACTACTGTAACAAACCCAAGTCATGTGAAAGCAGAAGTCAAAAGGGAGCAGTAACTGTAAGCAGAAATCAGTCACCAGGTCAGTGATGAACAGAAACACAGAGGGAAGTAATAAACATGATCTATGAGAGAGGAACAGAGCTGGAGTTCCAGCTCTAAATCCAAAACTTTTTTTAGCCCTCCCCTTTTTTTTAAGAGTGAGTTTTTGTTTTTTGAAACAAATGCTACATAAATAGTAGATATATTGAACATCTTGATCAATCAGGGCCAACAATCCAAACAAATGGTAATAGTTATTCAGTAAATAAATAGTAACAGTTTCTAAATATTAGGAGATTATTATTGAATATCTGGAGTAACTAATTTATTATAGAGATGGGAAGACAAAGGATGATGTCTGATGTGAGCCCCGTGTCCTTTTCCCACCCAGCTGGTTTCCTTTACTCTGCCGCATAGCCCTGCCACCTGAGTAAGGCTCCTGCCTGACTCTGCACAATAAGAAGAAAGAGGATCTAGAATGTATTAGGAAGATATTTTAAAATGTGAATAGAACTCCAGGAATAATCTCTCCTTGAGTGTCCTCTCTTCTAGGAAGGAAATTTAGATGCACAAACCTAATCCTCACTCAGGGAAGAAGTTTAGATTAGTGATGGAGGACATCACAAGTCTAAGTAAGAGTACCAGCCTCATTTTCTATAGGATTATATGGACTATGTATGTGGTTTAGAAGTAGAACACTTGCCTATTGCACAAGGCCCTGGTTTAAATCCACAGTACTTAGGCCACAAAGGAACTTTTGGCAATACAAAAAACTTGATATAATTTCTTGCATCTTATCAGATCATAACAGTAAAATTAGAAATTAACATGACAAAACATTTCAGAAACTTTTTAAAAGCATAGAGATTGAACAGTACTCTTTGGGGTTATGAATGAGTGATAGAAGGAATCAAGGGAGAAATTTAAAACTTCTTGGACTGAAATAAGAATAATAAGACAACATACCAGATCATGTGGGACATTGTGAAGTCAGTTCTAGGAGAAAAGTTTACAGCTAAGAGTGCTTACACAAGAAAATCAGAAAGATCCCCCAAAAGCACCTTAATAATACATCTCCAGGCCCTTAAAAAATAAGAACAAACCAATTCCAAAACCAGTAGAAGGAATGTAATAATTAAGATCAGAGCCAGGCACAGTGGCTCACCCCTGTAATCTCAGTGGCTTGGAAGGCTGAGACAAGAGGATTATGAATTCAAAGTCAGCCTCAGAAACTCAATGAGGCCCTAAGCAACTCTGTGAGACCCTGTCTCTAAATAAAATACAAAAAAGTGGGGGGGGGATGGGGGTGAGGCTCAATGATTAAGTGCCCCTGAGTTCAATCCCTGGTACCAAAAAAAAAAAAAAAAAAAAAAAAAAAAAATCAGAGCTGAAATCAATGAACTTTACAATAAAAAAAAATAGAAAGGATCATAGAAACATAGAGTTGGTTTTTTGAAAAGAAAAGCAAGATTGATAAGGTCTTAGCCAAACTAAAAGAAAAAGGGAGAAAAACCAAATAAATAAAATTAGAGATCAAAAAGAAGAAATCACCACAGGCATCGTAGAAATCCAGTGAATCATTAGGAATATTTTGGAAATCTATACTCTGATAAATTGGAAAACCTAGGAAAAAAATGGATACATTTCTAAACAAATACAATCTGCCAAAACTAAATCAAGAGGACATGGAAAATCTAAACAGTCCAATAACTTACAATGAGATACAAGTATCAATAAAAAGACTTTCAATGATGAAAAGCCCAGGACCAGATAGATTCTCAGCTGAATTCTACCAAACCTTTAAAGAAAAACTAATGCCAATACGCCTCAAATTAGTCCATGATATAGAAAGTGATGGAACACTTCTAAATTCATTCTATGAAGCCAGTATACATTCATACCAAAACCAAATAAGGACACATCAGGAAAGAATATGACAGAACAATCTGATGAACTTAGATGCAAAAATACTTAATAAAATATTAGCAAATCATGTTCAACAACATAGTAAGAAGATTGTACGCCACGAAGAAGTTGGTTTTATTCCAGAGATGCAAAGATATACACAAATCAATAAACATAATTAATCACATTAACAGAATCAAGGACAAAAATCACTTAGTAATCTCAATATCAGAGAAGACCTTTAACAAAATTCAACACTCATTCATGGTAAAAACACTGAAGAAACTAGAGATAGAAGGAAACTACCGCAACATTATAAAGTCTATAAATGAAAAACCCAAAGCCAACCTCATAGTAAAAGGGGGAAAACTGAAAGCATTTCCTTTAAAATCCGGAACAAGACAAGGATGTTCACTCTCACCATTTCTATTTAATATAGTGCTAAAAAATTCTAGGTGGATCAATTGAGCAAGAAAAGGAAATAAAAGAGATAAAAATAGGAAAGGAAGAAGTTAAATTATCACTGTCCACAGATGATATGATCCTATACTTAGAAAATCCTAAACACTAATACAAATTTAGCAAAGTAGCAGGTTACAAATCAACATGCAAAAATCAATAGCTTTCCTATATACCAACCATGAATCTACTGAGAACAAAATGAGGAAAATAATTTCATTCACAGTAGCCTCAATAAATAAATAAATAAAATACCTAGGAATAAATCTAACCAAGGATGTAAAAGACTTACATAATGAAAACTGAATAACATTGAAGAAAGAAATTAAAACCTCAGAAGATGGAAAGATTTCCCATGTTCATGGATAGACAAAAATAAAATTGTTAAAATAACAATACTACCAAAAACAATTACAGATTCAATGCAAGCCCCATCAATACCAATGAACACAGAACAAGAAAAAAAATTTGTAAAATTATTTGGAAGAATAAAAGACACAGAATGGCCAAAGTAATTCTAAGCGAAAAAAGCAATGCTGGGAAGGCTGGGGATGTGGCTCAGCGGTACAGCACTTGCCTCACGCATTGAGGCCCTGGGTTTGAGCCTCAGCACTGCAAAAAAATTAATGAATAAATAAATAAAAAGCAATGCTGGAGATAGCACAACTCCTGACTTCAAATTGTGCTAAAAGGCGTAGTAACAAAAACTGTATGATACTGGCATAAAACAGATACATAGACCTCTGGTACAAAATAGAAGACACAGAGTCAAACTCAAACATCTAAAATGATCTGTTCCTTGACAAAGTTGTCAAAAACCTGCATTAGAGAACAGACAGATTTTTAACAATGGTACTGGGGAAACTGGTTATTCATAAGTAGAAGAATGAAATTTATCCTTATTTCTCACTTTGTACAAAAATGAACACAAAATGGATCAAACACCTAGGATTTAGACCAGAAACCATGCAACTTCTAATACAAAGCACAGGATCAACACTCCCGCATATAGGCACAGTCAACAATTTTCTTAATAGGACCCCTAAAGATCAGGAAATAATGCCAAGAGTTAATAAATGGACCAGAATCAAATTAAAAGGCTTCCACACAGCAAAGGAAACAATTAGGAAGATGAAGAAAGAATCTAGAGAATGAGAGAAAATCTTTGCTAGCTACACTTCTAACAAAAGATTAATATCTAGAATGTGTAAAGAACTCAAAAAACTTTACACCAAAATATCAAATAACCCAATTAATAAATAGATAAATAATTAAAGACAATTATCAAAAGAAGAAATACAAATGATCAACAAATAAATGAAAAGTCTTCAACATCATTAGAAATTAGGAAAATGCAAATAAATATTTCACTGAAATTTCATCTCATACCAGTCAGAATGGCAATCATCAAGAATACAAATAATACCAATCTCAAAAAAACCAAAGGCCAAATGTTATCTCCAATAAGTGAATGCTGATCAATAATGGCAGGGTGGGGCAGGATATAGGAAGAATGGATGAATTTTGATTGGGCAAAGGGGAAGAAGGGGAAGGGAGGAGGTGTGGGAGAAGGAAACATGGTAGAATGAGATGGACATCATTACCCTAGGTACATGAATGACTGCACATATGGTATGGCTCTACATTGGATACAACCAGAGAAATGAAAAGTTGTGCTCCATTTGTGTACAATGAATCAAAATGAATTTTGCTGTCATATATACCTAATTAGAACAAATGAATTAATTAAAAGAATAATAATAATTAAATAATATATAGTAATATATAATAAATAATTATATTATTTAAACAAATAATTTATTATATATTATAATAAATGTATATACATAATCAATAATAATAATAAATAAAATAATAATAAATGCCAGAGGGAATGTGGAGAAAAAGGAATGTTTTTACATGTTGGGAGGACTGTAAATTAATACTTCACTATACAACCACTTTGGAAATTAGTATGGAGGTTCCTCAAAAGACTAGGCATGGAACCATCATATTACCCAGCTATATCACCCCTCCATATTTATCTTAAAGAATTAAAGTGATCATACTATAGTGTAACATGCATACCCATATTTATAGCAGCACAACTCACAATAGCAAAACTATTGATCCAGCTTAGGTGTCCATTATTGGATGAATGGATAAAGAACATATGGTATATGTACACAGTGTAATTTAATTTTCCATAAGGAAAAACGATATCGTGTCATTTGCAGGAAAATGAATAAAACTAGAGACCAATATGTTAACTAAAATAAGTCAAACTCAGAAAAGGTCATGTTTTCTCTCCTTTGTGGAAGCTGGAGAGGAAAAAGGAAAAGAAAGGTGGAGTTCAATCTCATGAAAATCAAAGGGAAATCAGTAGAGGAAAGGGACCAAGGGGAAGAAGGTGGGGGAGAAACTGGAAAAGTCCTAGGGAGTTGTATTGGCCAGATTGTATTGTTATGGTATGTGCATATAAGAGAATATGTAACAATAAATCCCAGCATTATGTGCAACTATAAAAAGTTAAAGTAAAAAATAAATCCCAGCATTGGAGGGAAAAATAACTATAAAATTTGACCATTTAGATGATCCTACCTGATTTACCAGATCTAACATTGGAGATGACAGAAAAAAACATTCAAGTAGAAATAGTGTTCTTATGTTTAATCTAACTACTTATACAGACACAGGCATGCAAGTATTTTATTTACTTTTGGTATATTTTATACATGTAAATTATTTTACATATGCAAATTTCCTTAGCAGTAACAGATTTAGCCATAAAGCCAATAAACCTTACATTTCAGTGCTTCTCATTGACTTGGGACCCTTCTAAAAATGAACCTAATTTTGTCTTTTTTTTGTCTTGGTACCAGGGATTGAACTCAGGGGTACTCAACCACTGAACCACATCCACAGCCCTATTTTATTGTATTTTTCCATTATTTTTAAGAGGACATCCCCCCAAAATGTATGCAATTCATGCCCCCATAAAATCTGGATTGGCCCATGCCTTCAGGAATATTATCGATTGTAATGGCTAATTCAAGATCAAGTTGGGAGTTTTAAGAACTCAGGTCTAAAGAGCAGTCCTGGCTTTCATGAGCCCCAATAATGAGGTTACAAGTTGAAGAGTTGGAGCTGTAACATTTAAAGAAAGAAAGAAGAAGAAAAAAAACAGCCACTTTTGCTTCCCTCTTCTTACCTACTGAAGAGGATAAATCAGGGCTCTTAGGAAAACATAAAAGAAGATGAAGAACCATAGTATAGCAAGTGAATATGGAAGTAATTGCTCATAGTCCCCAAAAACTGTGTAAAAAATATACTTTGTAATCATTATTTGACTTGTAATTTATATAGATCTTTAGTAAATCCTTATTAGAAATGTAACAGACAAACTGGAAATCTGGATGTAGAGGTGTGACATAAAACTAGACATTCACATTAGTTTTCAAGATCATACCTATAAAAACACTATAAGAAACAAAAATGGATCTGGAGATAATAGGAAAATATCTATAGTACACCCTTCCCAGTAAACACCAGGCAGAATATCCCTCAAAGAGTTTAGATCTAGTAGAACTTCTAGAGAGATTGCCCCACTCTAAAATGCCCTCGGATTCAATAGAATTACATTCTTTTCAGAACTGTTTCATAGGGTGAAAAAGTGGTATTAAAGAATTTTCAACTAGTGAGAATTAGAACTAAAGGGATGCTTAGAAGCCTGATCTTCTTTATTTGCATAAAAATTTCCTTTAAAAAGTTCATTTGCTTAATATCATATAATCACAAACTAACTAACCCCAAAGACTGGTAATAACTCATTCGTTGCATTTTATGTATGATTTTACTGCCCCTGCAATTTAGAAAATTAAAATCTTCATGCATTAATTCTGCTTGCCTATAGCTTTATACTCTCCATATTAGAAAATAATTTCTCATACCAAAAGAAAAACAATCTCTTCCTCCTAGTTTAGAAGCATTAAATTTGGCTGGCCGATGACTTAACATGATATTGATTAATTATAGTAGAAGTATAAAAGGAAATACTAATTATTATTACACTTAAAATTACCAAAAATTCCAGGAGATAGATTATATATTTTTAAATAATCATTATCTGTACAACATTCTTGCTATTAAAATGTAGGATAAGAGTTTATTAAAATTATAAATCCCTTAGTTGCAAGAAATTAGAATACATATTTTTTAAAGTTGCCAGCATAAATCTTTACTCCTCACACATCAGATAGAGCACTAATCTCTAGGGTATATAAAGAACTCAAAAAGCTAAGCACCAAAAACACAAATAACCCAACCAATAATAAATGGGCCAAGGACCTGAACAGACACTTCTCAGAAGATGATATACAATCAATCAACAAATATATGAAAAAATGTTTAACATCTCTAGCAACTAAGAAATGCAAATCAAAACTACTCAAAGATTTCATCTCACTCCAGTCAGAATGGTAACTATTTTGAAGACAAACAACAATTTGTGTTGGTGAGAATGTGGGGGAAAAGGTGCACTCATACACTGCTGGTAGGGCTGCAAATTGGTGCAGCCAATATGGAAAGCAGTATGGACATTTCTTGGAAAATTGGGAATGGAACCACCATTTGACCCAGCTCTCTCTCTCCTCGGTCTATAACCAAAGGACTTAAAAACAGCATACTCCAGGAACACAGCCACACCAATGTTTATAGCCGCACAATTCACAATAAGTAAATTGTGGAGCCAACGTAGATGATCTTCAATAGATGAATGGATAAAAAAAATGTGGCATATATACACAATGAAATATTACTCAGCAATAGAGAATAAAATCATGGTGTTTGCAGGTAAACGAATGGAGTTAGAAAAAATAATGCTAAGTGAAGTTAGCCAATTCCAAAAAATCAAATGCCGAATGTTTTCTCTGATATAAGGAACCTGATTCATAGTGGGTAGGGAGGGAGAGCATGGGAGGAATAGATGAACTCTAGATAGGGCAGAGAGGTGGGAGGGGAAAGGAGAGGGCCTGGGGTTAGAAATAGTGATGGAATGTGATGACATCATTATCCAAAGTACATGTATGAAGACACAGATGGTGTGAATATATGTTGTATACAACCAGAGATACGAAAAAATGTGCTCTGTGTGTATAATAAGAATTATGTTGCATTCCGCTGTCATATATAAATTTTTAAAATTTATTATATTAATTAAAATAAATAGATAAATAAAAATTTGTCAGCCATGCCCAGATGAGCCTGGAACATTTTCTGTTATCATAAAGCAGGAAATACTGAACACAAACTAACCAACAAACAAAAACCAAGGATGCAGGTATGTCAAAGTGAACTTGGAGCCAACTAATAGAACACTCAATGTCCAAATCTGTAAAAATGTGAACCACAAAATGAAGTAATATTGAGTTATAAGCCCATGTACAAAGTAAAAATCAGGAAGAGCATGGTGGTGCATGTTTGAAATCCCAGTGACTTGGGAAACTGAGGAAGGAAATCACAAGTTCAATATCCATCTGAACAACTTAGTGAGAATTTGTTTCAAAATAAAATGGAAAGAGCTGGAATCGTAGCTTAGTGTCAGGGCACTTGCCTCGTATGTGCCAGGCCCTGAGTTCGATCTCCAATATTGCCAAAGAAAAAGAAAAGAATCTATGAGTCTGTACCAATATAAACAAATTATTGAATAATTAAATCACTGAAAGAAAAGAGGTGAATCTCCCATGCAAAAAGAACTTCCGATAGCTTAGGTTGATACTCCATCCTCAAATTATGGAAATTTAACTTCCTGCACTGTTAAGTGATGTCTCTATATAGCGACTTCTTTCCAAAGAGTTCAGTATAAGAAGGAAGGAAAACCAGCAACTTATCAGTGGAGAAACATGACAAATACTGTGTCATCCAGGCAATCAAGGTCAATATGAACAGTGATTATATATATATATATAATCACTGTTTTATATATATAATCACTGTTTATCAATGTAGTATTGATATGATTTAACAAGATCGGCACTCTACATCTGTGGTCTTCTCAAATTCTACAGCTTCTATCTTATATATAAGAAAAACAGAACCAGACAAATCTCAATAGAGGGCCATTATACAAACTACTTGGCCAGTACTCCTCAAAACTTTCAAGGTCATCCAAAACAAGGAAATATCTGAAAAAATGTCATAGCCAAGAACCTAAAACACATAATCTAAAGGTAATGGGATATATTTAATGAAATCTTGGGACAGAAAAAGGACATTAGGTAAAACTAAGAAATCTGAATAAATCATGGCCGTTAGTTAACAAAGTATCAATATTGCTTCAATAATTTTAACGAGGGGCTGGGGATGTGGCTCAAGCCGTAGCGCACTCGCCTGGCATGCGTGAGGCCCGGGTTCAATCCTCAGCACCACATACCAACAAAGATGTTGTGGCCGCTGAGAACTAAAAAATAAATATTAAAAAATTCTCTCTCTCTCTCTCTCTCTCTCTCTCTCTCTCTCTCTCTCTCTCTCTCTCTCTCTCTCTCTCTTAAAAAAAATAATAATTTTAACGAATTAATTTACACTAACATAAGTTAATAATAAGAGAACCTAGCAGTGGAATATATGAAAATGTACACTCTTCTTACATTTTCCTTAAATCTAAAATTGTTCTTAAAAATCCCAGTTTATTTTAAAGTTTTTAGTAATTCTAATATAATCATATCATTTATACATTCCATCATGCTTTCTGTTTTTTCAGTGTAGTTTTAGGAAGTGAACATTTGTTAATCTTAGAGAATTTATGCTGCAGACAGCTTTAATTCTACTTAACCAAAGTGGAATAAGGAACTTATTTAATTAATTTAATTTATGGCAGGCTCTGGATATTGTTTGGATTTTTTAATTAGAGAATAATTTTAAATTAAATCCAATACCAAATGTTTCTTTCAATTTGTTTTATTTAACCTAATTATTGGAAGCATACAAAAGCCATAGAACTTTTTTTTAAATGTTTTTATTGGTGCATAATAGTTCCACAAAATAGCAGATTTCAATGCAGCAAATTTGTAGATTAACATAACACAGTTTGATCAGTATTATTCCCCAGTACTTCCCTTTGCTTTTCCCCTTGCTGCTCTTGATCCCCTTCCTACTGGTCTCCTTTCTGTATTCATGAGATCTCTTTTGTTCCCTTTTTTTCTCCTTAGCTTCCACATATAAAAGAAAACATATAACCCTTGACTTTCTGAGTCCGACTTATTTAATGTGATGCTCTACAGTTCTATATATATTCCTGCAAATTATTTAATTTAATTCTTTATGCTGGAATAAAACACCATTGTGTAAATAAACCCCATTTTCTTTATCCATTCATCTGTTGATAGACACCTAAGCTAGTTTCATAATTTATTTATTATGAGTTGTACTGCTACAAACACGGGTGTACACATCTCTATGGTATGCTGACTTCAGTTCTTTTTGGTAAATTCTGAGCAGCTATATAGCAGGATCATATAATGGTTCTGAGAACCTAGGAGATTCCTAGTCTTTTAAGGAACTTCCATACTGATTTCCTTACTGGCTGTGCTAATTTACGTTACTATCAACATTGTAGAAGACCTCCTTTTTTCCCACATCCTTGTCAGCGTTTATTGTTATTTGTAGTCCTGATGATTGCCATTCTAACCAGAGTAAGATGAAATCTCAGTGTGGGGTGTTTGTTTGTTTGTTTTGGTACTGGGAATTGAACTCAGAGTTATTTGACCACTGAGCCACATCCCCAGCCCTATTTTGTATTTTACTTAGAGACAGGGTCTCACTGAATTGCTCAGGGCCTCACTAAGTTGCTGAGACAGGTTTTGAACTCATGATCCTCCTGTTTCAGCCTCCTGAGCCACTCAGATTACAGGCTTGTGCCACCACACACCTGGCTCAGTGTGTTTTTGATATGCATTTTCCTAATCTCCAAAGATATTAAAGATTTTTATGTTTATGTTAACTTTATATTGAGATATTTCATTTTTTAAAAAAGAAACAAGGGCTGAGAATGTAGCGTAATTGTGGAGTGCTTGCTTGGCATATACATAGCCCAGAGTTCAATTCCCATTACCACCTCCAAGACAAAACAAATATTTCATTTAGAAGGGAGGTGGGATTTTTATCCTCCATATAGTTATTCCAATTCCTAGCTCAGTGAACCCAATACTTCACAATACTCCAGCTGTTCAGGAGACTGAAGCGGGAGGATCTCAAGTTTAAGGGCAGCCTGGGCAAACTAGTAATACTCTGTCTTAAAATTAAAAAAAAAAAAAACAATTTATAAAAGGTTGGGCGTGTACTTCAGTGATCAAGCACTTACCTATCAGGTCTGAGGCCCTCTGTTCAATCCCTAATATGAGGGGAAAATGTAAATAGGTTATTCTAGAATTGATCTATAAAATATGTCTGAATTTTTATAAAACTGTATGTTAAAATTAGACTCTAATCTTGCAAATTTCTATTATCTATGCATTCAAACATTTCACAAGTACCTTATGGTACGTTTATAGTGACATTTTCTAAATGTAAGAAGCAGATGACTCAAGTAAATTATACAAGATTCTCCATGAGTCAGAAGTAGAACTGTTCCATTGAGTCATTACCTATCAGTCGGAAATTGTCGGGAGAATTATTTAAACATAATCTGAAATCATAGTAAGGAAATAAAATAGTCCTTTTCCTACTAGCTTTCAACGTAGTAGGTTTGAAAACAAATTTGTGGAGTCAAAAACTAAAGACATTTCTAAAATGCAAAGCAAAGATGGAATTGTTATGTTAAAAAATTCTAATATCTGTTGCATTTATGACCTTCAGGACAGAGTAGTAGCCTAAGCCATTTTCAGCTAAAGTCCTATATACTAAGATGCTTCCTTTCTGTTTTTGTGTCTATGTAGGAAGCATATTAGGTAAGCCAATATCATTTTATTAATTCCATAATTACTATCTAGGCATCCCAGCTTCTGAGATAAGCACCTTATAAGTAATCTAACAAATAACACTGTGGCAGAAAACATAATTATGAAATTATTCTAGGCCTTAGGCCAAGAATATCTGACCAAAGAGTTTTTTCACTGCTCTTTTATTGATGACGTTTCTTATAAGAACACATACCAGAAATAAAGTATCAATATTTGTATACAATCCTAATTTTTTTTAATAAAAATTAGTTCTCATGAATACCTAAAAATAGATTGGCTCAGATAATCTGGTATTTAAGAAATAAAAAATCGTGCTAGCAAGAGACTATGAGGTAATCTATTTAAAGAAGTGTGGTTTTCAAGATGAGTAATAAGTAGAAAAAAACTTGATCTGAAGTATACTTGAGAATAATACACTGATAAAGGTTATCCAGTAATTCTAGAAATGCTTGATATTCTCTGACCTTGTTGGTTGAGCCCTTGAGGTCAATAAGAAATGTGTATCAAACAAACAATGATTCTAATCAAATTCTTGGTTGCCTGGTTACAGGACCTGATGTGAAAAATAAAACATTGTTTCTATTAGTTAGTACATGTTGTTAGTATAAATTCAGAGTGACAGAACTAATAGCACCCAGAGATGTTGCCCTAAATAGTTTTGTATAAGGTAAGACTTACTATATCCAGCAAAATAGAATTAATTTCAAAAAATACCCAAAGGCCCTCATTAGAAAGCTGTCTTACTGTGGACTCAGAGCACGTATGGAGAATACCTTACCATACAGCTTCATTATCACATGCTCCATGAGGCCCCAGTATGGGTCTCATCATGGGTGGAACCCCTTTCTTCATGATCACATGAAGAAATCTCAAAAAGATTTTCTACAGTGGAATCTAAGATAGACTTGCTTCATCAAGGAAAGCCCAGTTTCACTAAGTACTTGTTTAACTCAAGTCTCTGTTTAATGAACCAATTCTTATATCCAAGCAAATCCTTTTAACAGTAAGGTGGGTGATATCATTCAACAAATGGAAAGCATCACACAAAAGTTATGTTCCCAAACATTGTTATATTCAATGAGACCATGCTAGAATAAATTTTTTATATTGTAACTGTGTTTACGTGGAACTCTGTGGACTTCAGAACAATAGAGCACAGGGAAGTGAAGCAAACATGGATAGACCCACTGGGCAACTCTCAAAAGGTGGAAACCTCAAATGTTGGCAGAACAGGGGATTTGTGCTGAGGAAAGGGTTATTGCTTTTAAAAAAAAAAGTGCAAAAAAGATTTAGAGATATAAGAAAAGTTTCCATGGTACTGAATTTGAAGCCTAATTTGATGTTCTCCCACATGACAATATTAAAAATAACAAAGAATTCCTTAATTCACAAGCCACCCTCTTCAATGGCAAACCCAAGAAGAAAATCTTTGCTTTATTACTTTTTAAGCAGCCACCAAGATTCTCTAGTAATTGGTTTTCTTTTAAAGATTATTTAAGCCAACCAATATTTAACATTCTATCAAATTTGTCAAAATGAGAGTGTACTATACTGAATTTTTCTATTTTGTAAATCAATTTACTGAAAACATCCCTTTTAGGAAATAACTGAATCTGACATCTAGGGAATGAGTCAAATGTCTGCTTAGATTAAATGATATGTGTCAAAAATTAGAGTGATAATAAATAAATATATATGTATATATATACATAATATATAACTGTATGTATATATAAGTTAATATTATTTATATATATTTTAATTGATGAGGATGAGAATATTTCTGAGTTTCCAAAATACAGTGGTTACCTCCAGGAACTGTGTGGCTGGGAGATGAGGGCAGGAGAGAGACATCTCACTATATTCCCTTTTATAACTTTTAAATTCTATTTTATTTGTTATTGTGTTAAGGTGGGGTCTCACTATGTTGCCCATTGTCTCACTGTTCCTGGGCTCAAGTGATCCTCCCAAATAGCTGGGACTACAGGTTTGTGTCACTATCCATTGGGTTTTAAACAATATGACTATATTATCTATTAAAGAAGAAAACACGTTGTTTTTGTTTGTTTGTTGGGGTGTGTGTGTGTGTGTGTGTGTGTGTGTGTGTGTGTGTGTGCGCGTATGTGTGTGTGCAGGCCTTGCACATTGTTTTACCACTGCTTCATTCCCAGTCCAGGAAATGGAATTTTTTTTAAAAAATTATATCAATATATTTCCCTTGAAATATTATGAATACCAACAACAATGTAATCACTGAGAAAATCTCATTCTTAAAATGGTTAAATACATGGCAAATGTCATCCTACCCCTTGGGTTAATAAACTATGCTATCTTACAATCAGAAAGAATGCAAGTGTTTTTTGGAGACAAAGAATGATACTTCCAAAAACCATCTCAACAATTATATTTCACTATGCATCATCATATATTATTTAACATAGTCCTTAGGGCAAGAAATAGATGTGCAAAATTAAAACTTTCAGCTCTTCTGATAAAGGGGTAAGTTAGGAGTAGAGAGGTAAGATAATGTTCTGTCCTTTTCAAGTCTTAGAAGCTTTTACTGGTCCCAGTGAGGACAAAAAAACAAAAGGAGAATGGGCAGGACCATGTACAATAGACACATGAATTATTCAGCACAACCTATTTTAAAACCTACATTAAAAGAACATTTCTAAACCAGGCTTCTTGACACACTGTAATCCCAGCTACCGGGATGCTGTGGCAGGAGGATTGCAGGTTCAAGGCCAGCCTGGGCTATTTAGTGAGATCCTGTCTTAGAAAAAAAAAGGAGGGGGTTGGGCTGTAGCTCACCAGCCTAGCCTGTGTGCTATGTGGTGTGTGTGTGTGTGGGTGTGTGTGTGTATGACAGATTTATTTTTACTACTCTTAGGGATTTAAATTCAAATTATTGAATCCATTCATGACAATAAAGAAGATATCTTTAAATTACTTCTCTTTAAGACTAGTAAAAAAAAATTATTTTTAATTTGATAGAGACAAAACTGTAAGCCATGGTGGTAGTGGTGGGGATATACAAGAGACTGAAGAGTATAAAAACAATAATGTTTTCCAAGGGCCACTTCTCTAATCCTATCTCTAAACCAACCCTTCCTTCCTTCCTTCCTTCCTTCCTCTCTCCCTCCATCCTTCTTTCCCTCCCTCCCTCCCTCCCTCCCTTTCAATGAGACTTCCAGGCAGCAAGAGTTCTAGAAGCCATCTTCTGGACAGGTACACAAATAACCAAATAAGTAGCACATAGCTAATTAATAATAAATGCCATAAACAAAGTGCTATGGACACACACAGAAGTGTAGGTGACTATATTCCGACCTGAATATTCCTAATGTTCCTGTATTCTTAATGAATAGATACAATTTTATTTATCTTTGAGAATTAATGGAAATTTTTTGGTAAAATCATTTGTTAATATATTATACAATATGTCAAAAAGCATTTATTTCTTTAAGTGATGGCAGTGATTTGGATAGATGAAAGTAATTCATAATTGAAGAAGACTGAAGCAAAACATTTACCTTCCTTATTACATTGAACTAATACCAAAATTAATTTTAATCTATTAAGACAATAATGAGCTTTAAACAGAATAAATTGGATGAAGGAAAATGCTAACTAGAATTTTGTTAGGGTTAGCCCATAGAGAAGGTAATCCAAATTCCAACCTACGTGTAAGACATTTATATCTCATAAAATAATATTCTCTTCTTTCTCTATCACTCTTAAAAATGTTTCTCCAAACCCTCCATTCTTTCTCAGTGTCTACTGTGATGCTAACTGGCTCTGGCTTCTTTCAGCTGCTTCTAACAGATTCAGATCAAGACTAGATTAGATACAACAAGGCCTTGTGATGGCATAAACAACCTCCCTCCGATAAATGGACCTGAAACATGAAAGAGGTAAACAAATCGAAAAATCTTGGAGGTGAGCTATGAGGTTCACAGAGGAAAGTTAAACATTTGGTGCACCCACAGAGACACACATTTAAACAATATATAAAGGTCTGCCTACTATGGACCAGACATAGGTTTCTTCTAGGCTTGTTTACCTCTATCTAAGTGTACAATAAAAAACTCCAACTCTGACCACATTTAAATGTGCAATAATGATAGTTAAACCAAGGAATATCAGAAGGGGCTTATATGCCTTGTTATTTTATTTAAAATAACAATGATAACCATTAACTGTTATTAATAACACTAGTAAGAATTTAATATTTGTCAGAAACTGAGCAAAGCATTTTACTTGCATTATGTTATATAAGCATTTCTCATCTAAACATCTTCGTGAAGAAGGTACTATTTTAAATTGTTTTACAAATAGGGAAACCAAGGCAAGTATACATACATACTAAGTGTCATGGCTGATTTAAAATTATATGCACTTGCACTTGGGAGACTGAAGCAGGAGGATGGCTTGAGTCCAGGAATTCAAGGCCAGTCTGGGAAATATAACAAGACTTTGTTGTATGAATGAATGAATGAATGAATACAGTTATCCTCTGTGTTGTACTAACTTTTGGAATTTTAGTGTTAAGGTGGAAAGAACAGATGTTATTTACAGGAGTCTGAAATGATACACATTAGTACATTGACAGCTTAAGGGTGACTCCTCTTACAAATTATGTAAGTTCAAGCCAATTTTATCCACTGATTTTTATGGTTCAGCTGAGCCACATACCAATGAGGTATATAGTTTTGGTTCTAGAACTAATTGCTAACATTGAGCCTTTAGTATGGTCCAGGAGTTGATCTAATTCACTAGCTAGCTGCTATTTTTATCACCCCTTCTAAGACCCTGAGGAATTAAAATTTCATTGCTGGAGAGCTCCAGAGCCAGAATTCAAACACAGACAGTATGATTCAAGATCCTAACCACTGCTCTGTATAGCCCTTCAATTAAAAGAAGCTAACAAGTTAATTACAACAATGAATCTCTTGCCTCAGAAGTGTAGTCAAAGCTAGTTGCCTAAAAGCAGCCAAGAGTTCCATCATTTTCACATGCAACCTTTCTTCCTCCTATGCTGCTAACTCTATGGGGATGGTAAATCTTACATCACAACTAGACAGTGAAGGGGAGAGGAATAACCATAATTATTTAAGTGGCCTGGAGACCTGTATTATCAACCACTCTGCACATATGATCATCATTCCAAAGACACCCCACCCTTTTTATTTGTACTAGGGATTTGTACAGTGGAACAGCTGGTAAGGTTCACTAAGGACTTGTTATTTACTCCTCAGGAATAAACAGAAAATTCTTCAGAAAAGATGAATTTCTTCGTTAACTGTCTATCAGTTATAGAACACCTGCTCCTCCTTTCACTGTCTTACCAAGTCTATAACCTTGGGCAGGTTCAGTGCTGTAGGCTTGCTCACCTTCAAAATATCTTATTAATGCCTGAGTGGAAGGAACACTATAAATACAAAATATTAACTACACTTACCTTTGAGACTGTAAACATAACTAGAGATTTTAATGAGTTTACATAAATTAGCATTTGCTTAGTGTTTTATATTTTCACAATCTAATTTACAAACATTTGTAATGTCATTTCCATTCCTCAGTTGCAAAAACAGAATCTCAGTACAGCAAAGTGACTTTTTTAAAGTTACATAGCATATTAAAAGTGGGAATTTGAAGCCTAATTTTTTCTTTTGTTTATTTATTTATTTATTTTTATGTAGTGGTGGGGAACGGACCCAGTGCCTCATGCATGCTAGGCAAGCACTCTACCACTGAGCCACAACCTCATCCCTAGTTCTTTTCTTAAAGCTAAGTCTTAGTCCACTAATAAATAAAACTGCCGGGATCAAAATAAATTTATAGTAGCAAAAACTGAAAATTTGCACATGAAACATTCTATTTATTAATAAAAATTTGTATTTTTACCAAATCACCTCCTTTCAATTTCTTTATTTGATACAGAGATCAAGGTATATACATTTTACACAATGAACATTAACTCCAATTGTCACCCAACCACTCTAGCCACACTAAACATTTGTAGGTATCTGAACTAGCTAAGCTGTTTTATAATCTTGTTTGAGCTGCCTTTGCTTATGCTGCTTATTTTCCCTGGAAAGCCCTCCTTTTTCCTTTGTTACCTCACCTTCCAAAGACACCCCACCCTTTTTATTTGTACTAGGGATTAAACACAGGGCTGCTTACTCACTAAGCTTCATCCCCATACCTTTTTATTTTTTATTTTGAGATAGTGTCGAACTAAGTCACCTAGGTCCTCATCAAGTTTCTGAGGCTGGCTTTGAACTTACAATCCTCCTGCCTCAGCCTCCAGAATGCTGGAATTGCAGGCATACACTACCACATCTGGCTAAGGGAACACTTTTGTAAGAAACAGATTCACTAATACTCCTTTTCCTTATCATAAGAACTGGCCATTTCCTCCTGATTATGTCTCCCATTTACCTCCTAGCTTACTTCTGTCAGAATACTTGTATACCTAGTTGCATTTTATAGTTTCACATACCTCCCACTTAACTTGATTGTAAACTCTGTGACTACAGGCTTAGTACTGTAAATATATAATAGAGTCTTTGAAACTCTCCAGTATGTAGTTTTTTGAGGTATATGAGGGCTAGGATCTTCACTGAGTGCCAGAGCATTTCATTTTTTTAGTTTGTTGTATGCATTCTACTTTTAATTAATTAAAAAACTTTTTAAAAATTTTTTTGGTGTTGGAGACTGAACCCAGGAGCTACATCTCCAACTCCTGCATCCCAACTTTTATAATAGCCACCTTCTTAGGGAACATTAGAACATTTAGAATTCTTTAGTTAGCTGGCTTATGTGTGCATGTGTACACATCTCTCTCTCTCTCACACACACACACACACACACACACACACACACACTTGTGCTGGAAACCAAACCCAGTGCCTTGAGCATGCTAGGCAAGCACTCTATGACTGAGTTACACCCACAGCTGTTTCTTCTTTTCTTTTCCTCCTCCTCCTCATCTTCCTCCTCCTCTTCCTCCTCCTCTCCCTCCTCCTCCTCTTCCTCCTCCTCCTTTTCCTCCTCCTCATCCTTCTTCTTCACTTTTAATAATTCACCATTCTTAATTAGGCTTTTCTGAGGTCAAGAACCATCTGCCTCTCAGAACATTTTAACTTCACTGACTACCCCCAAAACATATGTTCTATCTCTATAAGTGTTAATGCTTTTATCTAGCCAAAAAGTTCCAGTGACAGGGGCTGAGGGTGTAGCTCAGTGAAAAAGTGCCTATCTAGCACATATAAGGCACAGTTCAATCCTCAGCACAACATAAAAACAATTAAATAAAATAAAGGTATTGTGTTCATCTATAACATATATATATTTGCTTGTTTTGCTTTATTTTTAACACTGTCTTCTGCCTAATATTTTTTCTTTTTTGGTTTTAAAATATGACATATCAACAAGCAAGGTTAATTCTACATTTTGTAAATGGCTTTCTAATAAAATCTACTCAGGCATAGTTTATTTCACAGAAGTGAGACAGTTATGAGTTTCCCCTTTTTCAGGTAATAGAAGTAACGTAGAATGAGTTAAAGTGTTATATAAATATGTAGTGAGGAAAATAATAGGATATCATAAGAAGTAAGTTTCTTCCTAAGAAATGTGATATATATTCATTGGGAACCAAAGACTGTGTAACCAAACACAATGGGTTTGCATCTTGGTGAGCACAAGCCAAAAAGCACAATCAAGACAAAAGAGTAGAGAAAGATCTATTACTTGCAACAGTTAGGGAGTGTACTGGGGTTGTTTTCAAAGCAATATCCTCTCCCAAAAAGACATATTCATGAGGTCTATACCTATTAATATAAGAAAGCACATTAGGGATGGCCACATACCTGAGCATACTTAGTTTAAATTCAAATGGGAAAGATGGTAGATGCATTTCTGGGCATGCTCATTCAGGGTCATAACGATGGCAGACATGAATGTTTTGGGCATGCTCAGTTCAATATTATAATGATCCAAGTTTATTCTAGGTAACTCAAAAGAATGAATTAGCAATTGGCACCAAAAAGGACACAAAGACCATTGGTACAGAATAGAAGACACAGAGAAAAAAAAAAACACATAAATAACGTCATCTCATACTAGACAAAGACGCCAAAAACATATATAGGAGAAAAGATAGATTTTTCAACAAATGGTGCAGAGAAAATTGGAAATCCATAGGAAGCAAAATGAAATTAGACCTCTATCTCTCATCCTGCACATAGCTCGACTCAAAGCAAATCAAAGACATAGGCATTAGGCCAGAGACCCTGCACCTACTAGGAGAAAAAGTGGACCCAAATCTCCATCATGTTGGCTTAGGAACCAAATTCCTCAACAAGCCTTCTAAACCACAAGAAGTAAAATCAAGAATCAATAAATGGGATGGTATTAAACTAAAAAGCTTCTTTACAGCAAAGGAATCAATCAAGAGTCTGAAGAGAGAGCCTCCAGAATGGGAGAAAATCTTTGCCACCTGCACCTCAGATACAGCATTAATCTTCAGGATATATAAAAACTCAATACCAAAAAAAAAAAAACCCAAATAACCCAATCAATAAATGGGCAAAGGGATGGAACAGACACTTCACAGAAGAAGAAATCTGAATGGTCAACAAATATATGAAAAAATTTTAACATCTCTAGAAATTAGAGAAATATAAAATAAAACTATGCTGAGATTTCATCTCAATCCAATCAGAAAGGCAATTATCAAGAATACAAGTAACAATAAATGTTGGTGAGATGTAAGGGAAAAGGTATACTCATACATTGCTAGTGGGACTGCAAATTGGTGCAACCACTCTGGAGAGCAGTATGAAGATTCCTCAGAAAACTTGGAATAGAACCACCATTTGACCCAGCTATCCCACTCCTTGGTCTATACCCCCAAGGAATTACAATCAGCATACTCTAGTAACACAGCCACATCAATGTTTATAGCAGCTCAATTCACAATAGCTAAGCTATGGAACAAACCTAGATATCCTTCAACAGATGAATATATAAAGAAAATGTGGTGTGTATACACAATGGAATATTACTCAGCCATAAATAAGAGTGAAATTATGGCATTTGCTGGTAAATGGATAGAACTGGAGACTATTATGCTAAGTGAAATAAACCAATCCCAAAGAACCAAAGACCAAATCTTCTCTGATATGTGGATGCTAATGCACAAAAAGGGGTGGGGGGAGTAGAAGTTCACTGTATTAGTCAATGGGGAATAAAGGGAGGGGGGGATGGGAACAGGAAATATAGTAGAATGAATCTCACATAACTTTCCTAAGTTCATAAATGTATACATGACCAGAGTAACCTCACATCATGTACAACCACAATAACAGGAAGTTATACTCATGTATGTATAATATGTCAAAATAATTCTATTATCATGTATATCTGAAAATAACAAAAAATAAATAAATTGTATTATGTTATAGCTTACAAGCAAAAAAAAAAAAAAAAAAGAATGAATCAGTAGTTTGACCTGGAGACCTTAGCTGCTTCTCCCCAAGTTTTTCCAAAAAAAGTCTTCACTGAGACAAAAAGAAAGGGTGACTCTGAAGATGCATTAATGCAAGAAGAGTTTGCCCCCTAAGGTGCCTGCCTGGTTTAGTGGCTAAATGTTGCAAATCAATATTCGTTCCGTCAGTGATTGATTGCGGTATTTCAAACTCTAAAATGTTCAGCAAGTTGTCAAAGATATTTTTAAGAGGAGATGGCTATCATGAGGTACCACTCTAAGGAGCCTTATAATTTGGGTTGCCAGATTTAACCTATAAAAATATAAAGGGCTTAAGTAGAGTCTTTATGACAGTGCAACTCTGTAATGATATAATGGTTAATAGATGCCTTAAACATTTATATAAACTCAGTATGTACAATACCAAGAGTAAGCCCTGATGTAAACTGTTACTTTTGGGTGATAATTATGTGTTAATGTAAGTACATCAGTTATAAATAATGTACTGTTCTGGTGGGAGATATTGCTTGCTGAGGGCCATTACCAAGTAGGAATGACGCATCGAAATTTCCTTGCCAAGCGTACCCCATGCTGCTTAGAGGACATTTGATGGGACATTGCATGCATGCTTTAATAAAGTGACCTTGCTCAAGGACCAAGGCGGATCCGGGTTTAGAGCTGATCAGGTTTGAGGAAGTAACCGGCTCCTTGAGTTTAAGGCGTTGCCAGTTTAAGATAATGGGTTTTAGGGAAGTTGGAGGTTGAAGATTATTGCTGGGATTAGGGTGTTCCTGCTGCTTGTTCCCGTTGAGTTCTCGTGAGATTAAAATGGGATTTGGAGATAGCCTCGTGGAGTAGGTGTTTTGTGCAGGCAGACAGCAGAACGCGATTGTCCCTGGACCTGTGTGGAGGCGGTGTGAGAGCGGGAATAAAGAATTGCTGTTTGAACCTACAAAGGTGTGTGGTGGCTTGTGATTCTGGTGCCAAGCCGAGACTGCTAATGCAGGAGGTTATGCCGGTAGGAGGAGAAAGGTGTTTATGAAAAATCTCTGTATCTTTGTCTCAATAAAACTCTTTTGAAAAAAAGAAGTCTTAAAAATATGAGCTGTTTGCAGTGGTGTACACCTGTAATCCCAGCTACTTGGAAGGCTGAGGCAGGAGGATTACAAATTAAAGGCCAGCCTCAACAAATTAGCAGGATCCTGTCTCAAAACATTAAAAGTGCTGAGGGTGTGTAGCTCAGTATTAAAGTGCCCCTGGGTTCAATCCCCAGTACTAGGGTGGGGGAGGGGAATATATATGGAATATATATATATATATATAGTAAGCTTAATTAACCTTGAAATTCAGATAAACAACAAATAATTTTAGTACAAGTACATCTCATGCAATATTTAGAACATACTTAAACTAAAATCATTCTGAAATCATCTGAAATTCAAATTTAACTGGGCTTCCTGTATTTTATCTGGCAATCCTACTTAGGATATGTGTGGGCATTTCTAGTTGGCACATTGTGAGATGGGGTGAATGGAGGAGTGGGATGTGTGTGTACTTTTGGCAGGAAACAGGGTTACTTTATGTCCTGAAATTATGGTATAATCCCACACAGTGAAAAATTGTCCCACCAAAAATACTAATAGTGAAAACTGACAGACTTATTGGGGAGAAAAAACAAACCAATATTTCCTCTGCTCTCTTAGATATAGCAATGGGGGCCTTCTAATTAAATTGACAAAGCATATTAACAGGGAAAATAAAGTTTGTCTATGCACACAGGAAACTAACAAAGAAGCACGTAGCTCATTAAATGGTTAGAGAATTGTATACTTAAATTCATAAGGAAAAGGGAGCAGAGAGAAAAGTTTCTATGAAAGAATAAAGAAGGTTCCTTAGGGAAGACACCTTTGGGTTTTGAGAGTAAAAGGGGAAGATAAAAAGTTTTCGGTGATGTTTGTCTGTTCAGGTAGGAATAGTTTTTCTGTCTTGGAATTTGTGGTAGGTTTATTCTTGGCTTTATTTCTGGGAGTAAAAGTGACTTTTAAGAGGGAAGTTATGGCAGCTTCATTTCCCAAAAGTTTCTGCTTTTAGTAAAGGAAACTCTAAGGAGGTTTCTTTATGCATGTGTTGAATTTGAATGTCCTCAATTTAAAATCATCTTCATACAAATTCTGGGATTCTGAATAGGTCGCTACAGACCCTTGTAAATCTGAATTCTTGCGCGCACCCTCTCTCTCTCTCTCTCTCTCTCTCTCTCTCTCTCTCTCTCTGTGTGTGTGTGTGTGTGTGTGTGTTTCCCACTTATAGTTGGGGGAATTGGTATTATAGTGTAAATTAGAGACTAAGAGTTGAATGTGTTTAAACAACTTCTCTTTTTTCTTTATACTACTAACTCATAATATTTATGTAAAGGTCATACTTTCTTAATCAATTCTATATTTCTATTTTTAAATATAAAAATCGAACTGAAGACAGATCAGTGTTGCAGTGGTGGAATGCATGACTAGCATGAATTAAGCCCTAAAGTCAGTAAAATAACAAAAAAAAAAAAAAAAAAAACCCGAACTAACACAAACCCAATATTGTCAAGGATTTTAAAGCCAGACTGTGAACAGTGGTTTTGTTTATTGGTAATGTTGAAAAACACACCAGTATAGTTTCTTTTCTCATTTTGGATAATAAAAAATGTACAAAAGAGATTCTTTGGGTTTACAACCTAAAGCTGGTCATGGTCTAAGTTTTTTACTTTCCAAGAGATACAACATCTAATTAAGTCATACTCCAAATGGTACTTTTCTTTATCCTCTTAATTTTATCTTAAGTATATGAAGTACTTGACTTGGAATCTCTTTGAGAAGTTTAGAAGTGCTTAATGTGACTCAAAGCAAAATTTAAGATAAAAAAAAATACTATTATTAGAAACACTCTCAGCTAACTTGTTGAGATGTGCTCAGGTTCTTACCCTTCTAACTAAGCATCTACCCTGGAGCTGAAATGGGAGAATGCTAAGAGTTAGCCACTGCTACAAGGAATTTGCAGTCCTCCCAAACTTAGTGAAATCTAAAGCAAAACTACCTTCTTTTTTGTTTGTTTATTTTTTGTTTTTTCCCCCATGGTGATACTGGGGATTGTACCCAGGGCTTCACACATGCTAATCAAGCATTCTACATCCCCAGTACTCACGTTGGGTCTCATACAGTAGCAATCTCCCTGCCTCAGCCTCCTGAATAGTTGGGATGACAGGCATGCTCTACCATGCCCTGCACAAAGCTATCTTTATCAGGTTTAAATTCATAACTATGCTCATGTTCTGGTTTTGAAGGCTTAATTGCTATTCAAGTGTACACTTCACATCTCAAATCTTAGTCCTCATTTTTTTGTTTTTGTTCTGTGGTATTGGGGATCGAATCCAGGAAAGCATTCTACCACTGAGCCACACCCCTAATGGCTCTTGCTCACCCCGTTTTTCTTCTTCGTTTTTAATCTTTTTTTTTTTTAAGTAGTAGATGGACACAATACCTTTATTTTATTTGTTTATTTATTTTTATGTAATGCCAGGGATTGAATCCAGTGCCCCATACATGTTAGGCAGGCACTCTACCACTAAGCCACAATCCCGGCCCACTTCTTATTTTGAAAAAGGGTCTCCTTAAGTTGCTAAGGCTGGTCTCCAACTTGCAATTTTTCTGCCTCAGCTTCCCAAATAGCTGGAATTATAGCACATTACAGTGCCATGGCTAGTCCTCATTTTTTTTTTTGTAACCTAAAATCTCCTCATATCTGAGATTCCTCAAGAAAAATGTTTCTTTTCTTTCCCTTTTGTTTTTGTTTTTATTGTTTAGTTTTTGTTTTGAGATGAGATTTCATTATGTTCCTCAGATTGGCCTTAAACCTCTAGGCTCAAGTGATTATCTCAGCCTTTCAAGTAGCTGGTACTACAGGTCTGTGCCACTGCACCCAGCTGCTATATCATAGTTATATTATTATTATTTTTCCCAGTGAATAATGTAGAAGATTTGGGTGCCTATCCAACAGCCATTTCCAATCACCTCTTTCTTGTCCTTATTTTTCTAAGGTTAAAAAAGTCTGTTATTCCCTGGCCTCTTTTGAAGCTAGGCATTTCCAATGCAGTCCACTTATGACCATTAAGATTTAATAGGAAATGTTTGGTAGCTTCCTACAAAAATTTTCCTTCCTGATAAAAGATAGATGGCTTCCTACCTTTCCTCCTCTTTTTTAAGAGAGAGAGAGAGAGAGAGAGAATTTCAATATTTATTTTTCAGTTTTTGGCAGACACATCTTTCTTTGTATGTGGTGCTGAGGATCGAACCCGGGCCGCACGCATGCCAGGTGAGCGCACTCCCGCTTGAGCCACATCTCCAGCCCCCCTCCTCTTCTTTATGTTGTCTGGCAAGGAAAAGAAAAATTTGGTGCTTTGATAGCCAATGTGTGCTCATCAGGTGCCAAAGGCCAATGTCTCGGCTTGGCACCAGAATCACAAGCCACCACACACCTTTGTTAGGTTCAAACAGCAATTCTTTATTCCCGCTCTCACACCGCCTCCACACATGTCCAGGGGCAAACGCGTTCTGCCGTCTGCCCGCACAATTCACCTACTCCACGATGCTCTCTCCAAATCCCATTTTAATCTCACGAGAACTCAATGGGAACAAGCAGCAGGAACACCCTAATCCCAGCAATAATCTTCAACCTCTAACTTCCCTAAAACCCATTATCTTAAACTGGCAACGCCTTAAACTCAAGGAGCCAGTTACTTCCTCAAATCTGATCAGCTCTAAACCCGGATCCGCCTTGGTCCTTGAGCAAGGTCACCTTATTAAAGAATGCATGCAATGTCCCATCGAATGTCCTCTAAGCAGCATGGGGTACACTTGGCAAGGAAATTTCGATGCGTCATTCCTACTTGGTAATGGCCCTCAGCAATCAGGGAGAAGCCCATGCTTTCCTACTTAACCACCCTGGAACTATCTTTGTTGTATAACACAATTGTATGTCCTTACTGTTTAAACCATTGCTGGTTGAATAATCTCTTATGTACTGCTGAATATATCCTATAAAAATATCATTTATAGGTTAAAATGCTTAGTAAATCTATCATTTTGCATCTATTGATTAATAAACATATGGTATCTTTCATTTGTTCTTGTTGTTGTTCTGGAATGACTGCTAGGAAGTTGAGTGGATTCTATGGAAACCTATGAAGCAATCTGATATTCCAACAGGAAAGAAAGAAGTGGATATACAGACTATTAAAGTCACTTTATATAGAAACATCAAAGGGATCCATAAATATAAATTGCTGTGCTAATATGAACATGACTTTTAAACTCAGTACTTTTGTAACCCTAATCCATATCACTACATTCACTCCTTTGGGAAGAACATTTGTTGTGACATAATTCACACACTATACAATTCACATTCCCTCCTTGAAAAGAATTTGCATTCTACTTTGCAGGAAGGGTGAAGACTGTCAAAGCTGACATTTCTTACTCCACTTCTATCCTCTCTACCCCAAAGTCTTTATTTCTACATTTGCCATTGCCAAGAACAATTCCCCCACCTTTGATTTCTTATCTCCTTGGTGTTCACACCACCAAGAATCTTGGGTTTTTATTTGGTGTTGGGTATTGAACCAGGGCCTCCTACTTGGTATGCAAGTACTCTCTACCGAGCTAGCCTAGGAGCTAGTTCTTAAATGAGCCCTTCCAAAGAAGGCATAGGTGATAGAATGTGACGTAAGTGGGTCTAGCTAAGTAGTGTGGTCAGACAGCAAGAGGTCTGGGCAAAGCAAGATTGTTGACTAGACAGAGGCAACAGGACTTGGCAAGTTTAGGAAACCCAGAGAGCTTTAAAGCATCCTTTAAAAGTAGCAATCAAGGCCAAAGAAGCAAACTAATTAGACTCTTCAGGACAGTGGTCCAGAGCCACTGCTAGAAAGGACTTGTTCTTGATTGAAGTTTAGGCGACCATTGTCTTTTTGCCTACTGTAGTCTAGGTATTCTCTAGTTTGCACCTCTCCCTGTCATAACCTTCAAGATAGGGCAATTTAAAAATATTCTAATTCCGAAAAAACAAACAAAAAATATTTTTAAAATAAAGATTGAAGAAGTAAACAAGGAAAAAGAGAATGGGTCTTCATCTATTCAAGAGCTCTCAGTGTCAGGCCATCGTCAAGTCTTGACTGGAGACTCAAGTCCATATGTTAGGTAGATTCCTCAAAGCCCTCTAATTTTCTTTGTAGTTTTCCTCTTTCAGGATCTAGCCTGTAGCTGGATATGGTGTCATGTATCTGTAATCCCAGCTACTTGGGAGGTGAGGCAGGAGGATTATGTGAGTCTAGGAATTGGAGGCCAGCATGGGAAACATAGTAAGATACTATCATTAAAAAAAAAAAAAAAGGGCTGGGGATGTGGTTCAAGCGGTAGCGTGCTCGCCTGGCATGCGATCCTCAGCACCACATACCAACAAAGATGTTGTGTCCGCCGAAAACTGAAAAATAAATATTAAAAATTCTCTCTCTCTCTCTCTCTCTCTCTCTCTCTCTCTCTCTCTCTCTCTCTCTCTCCTCTCTCATTCTCTCTTTAAAAAAAAAAAGATCCAGCTTGAAAAAAGGCAATGATTAAGTGAAAGGGCAAAGACAATTTATAGTTACTGTTAACTGATATCTTAACGGTGCTGCTTTCTTATGTCTTTATCATCAAATATAACATTGATACCCTCCACTTTACCAAAAGTACATCCTTGAAAGTCATTAATGACATCCTAAAACCTTAAATCCAATGCTTTCGTCTTGGATTTTAACTTTTTTCTTCCCTGAACATTATCCAATCTTCCCCTGAGCATATAAGCAACATATTTCTTTAAACCCTTCCATGACTAGGTACATGCTTATAATAACAGCAACTTGGGAGGCTGAGGCAGAAGGATTGCAAGTTTGAAGTCAGCCTCAGCAATTAGGGAGACACTATCTCAGAACTTTTTAGCAAAAATTAAAAATTTCTGGTCTGCACCTCAGTGATAAAGCACCCCTGTGTTCAATACCCCCCCCACACACACAGAAAAATTACTTAATAAATAAAATTGAAATAAAACCCCTCAAAATGTACCTCACACTCACTTGACTGCAATAGAGGAGTTGACCCTGACTACTAATATTAAGTGATCACTAAGCTTTTTAGTTTTGGTTCTCCACTCTTAGCTTTCTAAACACTCTCCCATTTGGAAATCACCTCCCTTCTTCAGGCTGAACTCTTGACACTTCATGGATATCTCTCAGTTTTTAATACTAGTTTTAATATCATTCCTGAGCTCCAATCTCATTTGTCCAATTATCTTCTACCATGGATACACTATAATTACTTCAAATTCAGACATTAAAATTAGCCTTAGCTACCCCAAATGACTTACTATATTATTCTCTCCCTATTTTTACTACATTAATAAGATACCATTTCCTTAAACATTTAACCCTGCTGGTCAGTGGCTTGTCTCAATTCTTACCCATAAACCTTCAAAATAGTATTCCTTTTCTTTTCCAGGATAAAAACTTATCTAAGAATGGTATTAAGCAAACACATATACCATGTTAGACACCAAACTTCATTATCTATAATAGAAAATTAGAAACATGTAAAATTACTATTCTAAAATTTCATTTTTAAAATGAAAGCTTTAGGATGAGATTTTTTTTCCCCCAGAAATATATGCATAGGGGCTGGGGATGTAGCTCAAGCGGTAGCGCGCTCGCCTGGCATGCGTGCGGCCCGGGTTCAATCCTCAGCACGACATACAAACAAAGATGTTGTGTCTGCCGAAAACTGAAAAATAAATATTAAAAATTCTCTCTCTCTCTCTTAAAAAAAAATATGCATACCAGAAGTGACTTTTTTACATATAGCAAAAAAGGTGTTTGTTTTCTTTATTTCTAGTTCTAAAGTTTCAGAAAGCAAAAGACCTTATTGAAAACCCTTGATCAGTTCAAATATGCTTTAATTAAAGCACTATTTGCAACCTGGAGATTTCTATGATGCTTTTAATCAAGAACTGTAATAAAAAGTCTCTGTACTGAGAATATGGAAGTGTTCTTCTAGAACACAGAAAAGGGTATTGCAGCCATTTGAATTTCTGGCAATTTCACCTACAGAAATAAGGATTTTTAGAAAGCTACTTATGTAAATTTCCTTGTTACAAAAGCTTCCTTTTTCTTTCCTTTGGGATACAGAGAATGAAAACTCATTAAGTGAAAAATTAAGCAGTTCATCCATTCAGCTCTGTTCTTTCTTCCATTTCTTCAGCCCTGCATTAGATATTTTTCTACAAAATTTGTAGCTCATGTCTATACCTTAATTTTAAAAAATCCTACTGGGGCTGGGGATGTGGCTCAAGCAGTAGCGCACTCGCCTGGCATGTATGCGGCCCAGGTTCGATCCTCATCACCACATACAAACAAAGATGTTGTGTCCACTGAAAACTAAAAAATAAATATTAAAAATTCTCTCTCTCTCTCTCTCTCTCTCTCTCTCTCTCTCTCTCTCTCTCTCTCTCAAAAAAAAAAAAAAATCCTACTGGCGGCATTTGAACCCAATCATGTAGATTTATAAAAGGAAGCACTTTTCAGGAGTGATATTCCTTTATTTTCCAAAAATGCAGGAAAACTGCAATTCTAATATTGATTGGAATAATAGTTACCAAGTATTAATCTCATCATCCAGATTAATAGGAAAAGAATTCAAATCAACTTACAAAAAAAAAAAATGGATAGGATGAACATTAAGCAGGACTTGACCAAGGGTTCAAGTGAGGTTGTCATGACTTCCTCTTACTCCCTATGAGAAACAGTGCAGCAGGGTTCGGTGGCACACTCCTGCAATCCCAGCTCCTCAGGAGGCTAGTGCAGGAGAATTGAAAGTCCCAGGCCAACCTGGCAATATACTGAAACCCTATTTTAAAATAAGTTTTTAAAAAGTCCTTAGGAGGTTCTCAGTAGTAGATTGCTTGCTTAGCAAGCATGAGGCCCTGAATTTAATCCCCAGTTAGCCCCCCACCCCACACACATTTTTCAGGGACTGTGTTCTGGGACAATGGTCCACTCTTTAGAAATAAGAGAGATCCCAAGTAGCTACTGCAGAAAATTCTGGAGAAGGATTCTGATTGACTCAGTTGGGGTCCATCCCTGAATCAGTTACACAGTAATCCAGTAACTTGAGGTGATGCAGGATAGCCTGGCAGTTAATGACATGTGCTCTGTTGTTGGACATTCCAGACTTAAATCCCAACAAGCTGTGTGATTTGGGGAAATTACTGACATTTATTGTTTCAGTTTCCTTGCTTGTAATCTAAGAACTACACTCTGGGGACTACATTCTGTAAAAATACATAGAATAAGCCTTTGCATTTTATGTGACAATACAAGAATTATTGCATAAATTTTACCTGTTATTCTTATTATTGGTCATTTGCTTATCATCCCTGCAGTTTGGATGAGAGCAGGTGGTAATAGAAATGAAGGATGGGGGGGCTGGGGATGTGGCTCAAGCGGTAGCGCGCTCGCCTGGCATGCGTGTGGCCCGGGTTCGATCCTCAGCACCACATACCAACAAAGATGTTGTGTCCGCCGAGAACTAAAAAATAAATACTAAAAATTAAAAAAAAAAAAAAAAAGAAATGAAGGATGGGGGAAAAAAAGAGATGAAGGATGGTGTACACTGTGCTAGGCAATCAAATAGATTAACTACTACCTCTCTGAAAGGAGATTTGAAAATTTTTTATCAAATTCATGAGGTGCATACCCTTTAAAGACCAGTTGCTTAGCATATGGTATATATGTATGTTGGACTATTAGGTAGTCCTTTAAAATGATGCTGAAGAAGTATACTTATTTTTTGAAAAAGAAGTTCACAATAAATACTCAATGATATAGTCTCATTTTTTGGGTAATTTATATAGAATATATTTAAAAAACTAAAAATTATTAACACAGAGTGATGAGATTTGTATTATTTTTATCTGCCCTTTTGTCTTCTGTATTTTCTGATTTTTAACAATGAACATATTTACATTTTAAAAAATTAACATGAGTATATATTATCTACCATTTTCAAATCATTGTCTTTTTTGCTGAGAATTATACTCCCACTTTCTGTTTGTAAGATAGTTCAAATTTTGTTTTTTAAATGCACAACTTATGTTTACTGTTCTTTTTTAAAAACAAAAAATTCTGTAGTTGTAGATGGACAGAATGTCTTTTATTTATTTATTTTTATGTGGTGCTAAGGATCAAACCCAATTCCACACACATACTAGGCAAGTGCTCTGCACTGAGTTACAACCCCAACCCCTTGTTTACTGTTCTTTAAAGCTATTTCATCATCTCCATCTGTCTTGATCATCTTGCAGTTTTATAATTATTATGCTTTTCTTTTACCTCAGAAAATTTATTTTTAGCCATGCCTATCCTATTGCTCTAATTTATTAATGACATGGAATGATATTCATGTTTCTTGAGTTTGAAATTTTCCTTTTCTTCTCATTTCATTATTTTATCATCTCATCTTTGAGGGTTTTTTAAAACTGAATTTGTGTTATTGCAGAGGACATTTTCTTCTTTGGGGGAGCTAGGTCTTCCTCTTTTCTGGATTTTGCATGCTAGATTTCTTAACTGTTCCTTCCCTCCCACTTTTTATCCTTGCCTCCCTTTCTTTATTTCTCCTGTTCATAAGCATTATGACCTAATGTTAAGAACTTATATCCCTACTCCTTACTATGTGTTCTTGGGCAAGTAATTCACTATTCCATACCTCAGTTTCCTTATTACATGCAATGGGGGAAAATTAATAGTTCCCATTTCTTAGGGTTAGTATGATAAGTTTAAAAATTAATATAAAATGCTTAGAATACCTTGTTTACTAAATATTTATGTTAACAATTATAATTACAGCATCACTGACATTTCTTTCCAAATTGCCTGTGATGTCTAACTGGTATCTATGTTGCTGAAATTGGTACACAGATACCAGTTTGGGGATTTTGTGGGATTTATATAGCCTATAGTCAATGTGCCCTCTGATCTTTTCTAGGTTCATAATCCCCTTCCATGGAAATACCACTGGAATTTGGAGCAGTTCCCCAACTCAGTGTAGATCCTGGAGCCTATGCATCTACCAGTGAAAGGCAGCACAGGTTCTGGTTGTTCATTTCTGTTTTCATCCTTCTCTTTCTAAAAACTATTTCCACTTCCCTCAGATAGAAAAGAGGCAAATAAATAAATATATTTTTGTCTACGCCTTTCTAAATTTGGGATATTTCTGAACATTCTTATGATTTGTTTTTAACTTTCAGGGATTGATCTGGGAGATATAGGCAGAGCCAAACTAAGCCTCACCAGAATCATCAAGTAGTTGGCCATTGCTTTCTCTAGTTTATCTCATGAAGTTGTGTTCCTTCCCTAACTTGGTTATTACTAATAAAATGTGTGTTGTTTTTATTAAAAAGTATTTTTTTAATGGTGGATTTGTTTTGTTTTGTTGTAGTGATGAGAATCAAACCCAGGGCATGCTAAGCAAACACTTGATCCCAGCCCCTAAATTGTTACTTAATTAAATATTAGTAGATGTGAAGAGTTTGTGGTTCACTTTTACTCTTCCATCATTATGCAGAAGTAGACTCCATGTATTGTTGTATGACTAAAGGAGCAACCTAAGTGACTCTTACCTAGATGAAGATTGTTTCAAGGGCACTTGCTTTGTTGTTGGCAGAGGAGAGACTATTTCTTTTGCTGGAAAATTTGATGTTCTGCTTCATTGGTACTGCTTAATACATATATGAGTGAGTGCAGGCATAGTTCCCAGTAAGCTTTGTGTATAGTAACCTGAATATAAAATATTTTTCCCTGCACATACCGCTGGCAGAATATATCACTTTAGTATTTCTTTCTGTGCTCAAGAGACATTCCCTAGTTTCTGTTCATCAACTTGCCTTCCCTGTCTCTTCACCTTTTTAGCTAAGGGAAAGTGGTAGGCTTTGGTGATCTCTCAAATCCAGGCTTCTAGTTTTCTATTTTCCTGTTCCAGAAACAATTAACCTCAGTTTGTCCCTGGCTGAGCAAAATTCCCTCCATGTGACTTCTTCTTTCCCTTTCAAAATTATTTCTCATGACTTTCACCTTCTCTGATATAGAATTCCAGTAGGTATGAATGAAAGGATACTCAGAGAGTCCTAGCAAAGTCCAAAGACCATGCCACACACCAGAATCTCAAGCAAGAGATGTGTTGTTGGTAACCCAAGGCAAACCAACAAGGCTGTCCCTCTGAGGAGAGTAGCAGTGTGTCAGTACTCACAGAGCACCTTCATAAGCTGCTTGGGAGTTGTGTCACGAGCTGGGGTGGGGTTGATCTTTTAACAGGCACATGTTCTTACAGGAAGTTAAGCAGCATTTCCTCAGAATGGAAACTTTGGAGCCTCTAGATAAAAATGGCTCCCAACCTAAAATGGTGAATCTGATGCTAATATTGATCTGATTCCAATAATGAGAAGAACCGCAATCTGATGAAAATCACAAAGTCTGTGTGGCTTAATAGTAGTTCTACAATTGTCCTACAAGTATTTGCTTTTAACCAAGTGAATATCTACCTATATTTTTGGTTAAGATGTACAATTTACCTGTCAACAAAAGCTAGCCTTTATTGTCTGGGGTGGAGCAAGGAAAAGTGAACTTTCCTTGAACTGTGAAGAAAGAAAAGGAAAAAAAATATATTTTGGAAAGATTGTTCTTTCTATCAAAGAATCACTGAGACTCAAATCAGAAAATTAAAATCACTTCCTCTGTTTTCTCTCACCTTTCTAGCTAGAAGGCATTTGGTAGGCTGTGAATGTACTCCTTTGGAATTCACGGGTCTTTGGTCTTTTTATAAATAATTCTCCTTTAAGTGCTTATGGATGAAGAATCATCCAACTAAACATGTAAGTGTGAGCTAAATATATTTGATGACCATCTTTAAATTTTATAGGATTTAGAGTTAACTTTTTATAGCAATAATGTTATAAATTATGGCTAGGATCCTAAATCATTGCTCAAATATCTATTTAAACAAAACTATTCCTGATGAATTTTACAGGCAAGGTTGTTGTTGGCAGTATAGGCAAGTTTCTAGAGCAACCAGTCTTACTTGTGATGCAATCAGGGACACCCCCCCACCCCCAAAGACTGGACCTCTTAGGACTAAGGGATAAAACCTCTCATGGAATAAGATAGCCAAGCTAGCTCTCAGGCTTATGGAGTTGAGAACCATATGATAGAATTACTCATTAAAAGATGAAATGGTTGTCAAGGCTATGAGAGTGAGATAACACAGCAGTAGATGGAAAACTGGGAAAGTCAGCTCAGCCTGACTTTGAGAATGTGTGGCCAACAGAACTGCCAGCTCTGAAAAGAATAGTATTAGAGACCTACCCAGATGGTAAAGGCAACTCTAGGTGGTGAGGGGCAAATACAGGTAGAGAATTGTCACCAAAGTAATAGTTTCTTTAGTATAAATACTTTAGCTTCTTAGTATAGTTAAACAAACAAACAAAACCTCGGCATATTCCAAGGTGGGAACCTAATGAAGCCAGATTTAAAGATAGGTAGTTAGGTAAATTGGGTGTTAATAAGTAAAATTGAAAATGAAGGACACGTTGATAATGGAATCCCGGAAAGTAGAACAGCACTTGGAATGTTAATGTTCCCAAGGCCCAGAGCCCATACCAAGGACAAGTTAATGAAGCAGCTCCCAGCAAAAGTGGAGATGCTAATCCAAAAGTCCTTCCTGCCCAGATTACTCCTTTGGCCCACCTGTCCCCCACCCTTTGGGCCTTCCCACCTACATTCCATCACTGAAAGATAACAGAACAAAGGACAGGAATGCGACAGGAATGCAGGAAAGCTGAAAGAAGAACTTAGCTATAAAAAGGGGAACACATCCACCCTTCCATGGATTCCACCTCTTGGGTCCCCTTCTTCCTCCAGGGAGAAGTTTTTTCTGTTGTCCTTTAATAAAGATTCTACTTGGGGCTGGGGATGTGGCTCAAGCCGTAGCGCGCTCGCCTGGCATGCGTGCGGCCCAGGTTCGATCCTCAGCATCACATACCAACAAAGATGTTGTGTCTGCCGAGAACTAAAAAATAAATATTAAAAAAAAAAATTCTCTCTCTCTCCTCTCTCACTCTCTCTTAAAAAATAAATAAATAAATAAATAAAGCTTCTTCTTTCCACTCTAAACTTGCCTCGGTGGTAACACTAAGATAGTAATGAGCCATGTAGCTTGAAGAAGCATGATGAAAAAGGTGCAGTGGAATGAAGTCCCACTTCTACCCATGATGACATCAAGAGTCCAAGTTCCTGCCTATTTCATAGATGTCATAAAAGCTATTCCCCTTTGTTCTTTGCTTGAGTCAGTCTGGGAATTTCTGTCCCCCAAGTGCTATCTTCCTTTTGACTCCCATTCCTTTACTGGAGCCAGCCTAGGGGTCTCTGTCCCCTTGTTACCAAAAGCTCCGTCCTTGTCCCCAGTGCCAATCCAATAACAAGGACATGGTTCTGAGAAAAAGGAAAGAGGATTATTGCTGTGCTAGCAAAGGATAAACACAGGAGACACCTTATAAGATCCTTGCTTAGCATCTGGACGGCCATCTTAAGTGACAGCCGCCATTTAAAAAAATATATTTTTTAGTTGTAGTTGGACACAATACCTTTATTTAATTAATCAATTTATTTATTTTTATGTGATGCTGAGGATTGAACTCAGGGCTTCATGCTTGCTAAGCGAACCCGCTACCACTGAGCCACAACTCCAGCCTGAGAGCCGCCATTTTAAGGAAAAGGTTTCGCTTTCCCGCCCAAGGGCCTTTCGAGAAAGGCTTACCATTCCTTCATACCAATCCAACCCTTAACTGCCCACATTAGGACCTGCTCTGCTCTGATTCCTGAGCCTGCCCTATAAAAATCCCAGAACCCAAGCCTGTTTTGCCTCTATCTCCTATAGGGAGATAGCCTTTATTTGTTAGCTCTGACAGACTCTCATGTGTATCTCTGCCTGGTTTCCATCTTTCATTTCTCACTTACCCTCTCATGCCACACTTTCCCTTCACTCCGTCCCAGAGGCTGTGATTTTGCCCATCAGCAGGAATAGGGGGCTTTTAAAGAGGTGATTAAAAGGCTACATTCCATATGCTCTCAGTTGGAGTTGTAATTCACTTGTTAATTTGGTAGCCATTTCTGAGATCTATCTTATTCCTTGAGAGGTTTTACCCCTTAGTCCACTATCCCCAAAGTCTGGTGGGTGTGTGCTCAAAGACAGATAAATCTTCCTAAAATGGAGAAGAAAGGTAATCCTGTTTTCCCTGAGATTAGGGAGGGGAAGAAATTAGGGAGGAGCAGGGAAAGAGGGAGAGAAAAATAAAACATGTTCATTTAAAAAATAAGTTGCAGTGGCAGAGCAATAAGGGATATATCCAAAGCATAAGGTGGACCACTGTTATACCCCAAGTGCTATCTCCCTTCTGGATCAAGCAGAGCCCTTAATAAAAACCTCGATTGTGGGCTGGGGATGTGGCTCAAGCAGTAGCGCGCTCGCCTGGCATGCGTGCGGCCTGGGTTTGATCCTCAGCACCACATCCCAACAAAGATGTTGTGTGATCCTCAGCACCACATCCCAACAAAGATGTTGTGTCCGCCGAGAACTAAAAAATAAATGTTAAAAATTCTCTCTCTCACTCTCTCTTTAAAAAAAAAAAAAAAGAAGAAGAAGTTCTTTCTGGGTCCATTGTTTGTTTTCTAGAACTCTGTATCCAAGAACCCAAGGTTGGTAACAGTTGCATAGACATCCTTTTATTATTTTTATGAGATAATGAGTTCAGAATGTGAAATTCCAGCAACACATTCCACCTGTTTTGGCCTTAGCTATGGTATTAGGGATTTCTCTGATTCCTAACTTCGTCATCTATTGTAAGTTGACAGTGAGGAGGAAAGTCCCTATTGGTGACTGCCATAGCAAAAGCCCTTAAGGGACAGAGACAGACTGAGATTAATTGAAATGTTGTGTTCCATTTGTGAAGATGAATTGAAATGCATTCTGTTGTCATGTATAACTAAGTAGAACAAATAATAATAATAAAATAAAAAGAAATTATGAGCGGGGACAGTTTGCAGTGGGGAGGAAGGCAATGACAAAGATTTCTGGAAATCAGAGCGTGAGAAAGAGACATAATTACTTCTTATTGGTCTGAAAATCCTAGTAACCCCTTGGTAGTTTGGTTTTCTAATAGTTTTTGCTGCCAGTAACATGAAATACACAGAATTTTATTTTTAAAGAAAAAACTTCCTCTCCCCACCCAAAGCCATTCTTCCTCTTTTATTTCTTGGAAACTAAAGAAACAAAAAAGCAACACCATAAAAATCACACTCTTTGAGGATTCAAATGACAGAATGATATAATTCAATTGCAGCTCAGGAAATAATTAAATTTAACAATTTCCTTGGACTTTGTATATTATCAGGTAGATTTTTTAACTTAGAGCTAAAGGGTGGAACAACCTGTAAGGAAGCAGGATGGAGGCAGGTAGTGCTGCCTTCTAAATCTATAAGAAAGGATCAGGAAGGGAAGGATGAGGAACAAACATGTACAAATTACTTTATCCTCTCCCTCTTCTTATTTTACTGATCTTCCCACCAGGTCAGCATTATGGAAGTTGTCAGAAATGGATTTGAGATTGAACAGAGCTGTCCTAAGGCTAGTTGTATGACATCAGAGAATAATCTACAGGAGCAACAGCTTGAAGGTATTAAATAAAAAGTACAGAAAGACCAGTGTTTTGAACTATGCTTCTGCACAGATGAGTTTAAAATCAAAATGGAGTCATGATAAAGATGCATGTCACCAAGCTGAAACTAAGCTATTTATCTGAACTTGTGAGAAACCAAGATAGTCAAATTTCCAAAACAGGCCAGTTTCAATTGACATGAAAATGACATTCCCTCTGCTTTAAACTTACACAAAAGATATAACTTGATGTTAATTGATCAGTTGTTTTCCAGACACCCTGGCCCTGCTTTATAAGGAAAATCATTTTGAAATGACTAAACTGTTTTTTTTTGTTTCTATTTTCTTCAAACATTTCTTTGTCTATAGAATCAACCTCCTTTGTTTGGATGATTAGGACACTTATTCTTTATTTTACTTTTTTGATGAACATGTATTAATTATGCATATTAATGAGGTTTATGTATTGATATTATAATACACATATAAAGCATACACAGATCAAATCAGGGTGATTTAACATTTACCTCTCCTTATCATTTCTCTAGGTTTGAAGACTGTATGCTTCTCTTCTATATCTTAATAAAATATATAATAGATTATTTTGAACTATAATCATCTCACTGTGCTGTAGAATACCAGAATTTATTCCTTCTATGTAACTGTTTTATAGCCATTATCCACCCTCCCTTTATCAACCTCACCCTTACCAATGCCTAGTAATTACATTTCTAAGCTCAGGTCAACTTTTTTTGTTTGTTTGTTATTGAAGCATTTATTTTATGGAATTAAATGTTATTCTATTCTAGAATTAAAATAGGGCTGGGGATATAGCTCCGTTGGTAGAGTGCTTGCCTTGCATGCATAAGGCTCTAGGTTCAATCACCAGCATCATAGAGATAGATAAATAAATAAATAAATAAATAAAGCTAAAGCCAATTAAGATCTTTAAACTAACTTATTCTAATTTTCATCCTTTGGCGAAGGTAAATAAATTTTCTATGACCAGCCATCTCTCTCTTATATTTTATAAATCTGTTATATGTATGTAAGCCAGACCCTATCTGTACTTAGCCTTACTCTCAACTATTAATATATACTCTGTGCCATAACAAATGCTGGGGAATCATGGATATAATATATATTCAAAGATTTTTGGCTAACTCTGTTTTTCTCTTTAAACTAAGTTGTCATGTGCTCTAGTAACAATTCTATGCTGCAAAAATTACTTTTTAGAGTATCCTTCCTATCCTTCCTATGTCAGTAAACATTTTCTCTCTAAACTGTCAGATAGTAAATATTTTTGGCTTTTCAGGTCATATAGTCTCTCAACTACTACTCAACTCTGCAGTTGCAATGTGAAAGTTAATAGACAAAACACAAATGACTATACATGACTATGTTTCAATAAAATTTATTTATGGGCTTGTGAACTTCTTAAATTTTTTTTTAATATTTATTTTTTTTTAGTTCTCGGCGGACACAACATCTTTGTTGGTATGTGGTGCTGAGGATTGAACCCGGGTCGCACGCATGCCAGGCGAGCGCGCTACCGCTTGAGCCACATCCCCAGCCCAACTTCTTAAATTTTTATGTAAGAAAATGTTATTGTTTTATACATTAGTCAGCTTTATTACTGTTACAAAATGCCCAAGAAAAAATTAAAGGAGGCAGGATTTATTTGCAGTTGTGAGTTTCAGTCCATGGTCATATGGTTCTATTGTTATGTGCCTGTGGTGAGGCAGAGCAACATGGTAGAGAAGGTGTGGTAGGTAGAACAGAGCTGCTCACCTCATGGTAGCCAGAAAGCAAAGGGGAGAAAAGGATAAGGGAAAACATATAGACCCCAAGGTCATGACCCCAAGGACACAGTCCCTTCAACTAGGTTCTTTTTTTTTTTTTTTTTTTTTTTAGTTTTCGGCAGACACAACATCTTTGTTTGTATGTGGTGATGAGGATCGAATCCTGGCCACACGCCTGCCAGGAAAGCGCACTACTGCTTGAGCCACATCCCCAGTTCTTCAACTAGGTTCTAAAGCCTACAGTTTCCAGCACCTTCCAGATGTCCACTCAATTATGATTCCATCAATGAATTAAATGTTTATTATTGAGGATAGAGTTCTCATGATCCAATTACTTTGTAAAACACCTCTGAACATTACTGCACTGGGGACTAAGCCTTCAACACAAGACTTTGAAAACATTTCAGATACAAACCATAACCTCTTGTATTGATCCTTTTTGATGATTTAAAAGTGTGAAAATCCATTTTTAGTTTGGAGGCTATATAAAACCAAAAAGCAAAACAGATATGGTCCATGGGGCGACAGTTTTGGCCCAAATTCCTCACTATAAATATAGGAAAACTGAGTGCCTAAGGAGTTAAGATGTTTTTTTCCAAAATTGCTTGGGCTTAGTGACAGAGATAAAATTAACATTTTATCCTGACTCCTCAATTCATACTCTAGTCACTTTACCATATTGCCCCTCAGCTTAAACTGCTAAGTGTAGCTTGGTTAGGATACTGGATGATGATGATTGCATAAGATGAGTCTGCACAGAGTATTTTATTTATATGTCAAAAGTTTAGTTTTGTTTTGTTTTTGGTAACAGGGATTGAACCCAGGAGCATTTGGCCCTTTTTTATTATTTTACATATTTATTTATTTTTTTAAAAATTTATTTATTTACTCTAATTTCTTATACATAACAGCAGAATGCATTTCAATTTATAGTACACATATAGAGCAGAATTTTTCATGTCTCTGGTTGTTCACAATGTAGAGTCACACCATTAGTGTTTTCATATATGTACTTAGGTAATGACGTCCACCATCTTTAATACCCCCATGCCCTCTCCCTTTCCCTCACTCCCCTTTGAGGTATTCAAAGTTCCTCTATTACTCCCATGCTTTCCCCCATCCCCATAAGGGATGAGCATCCACATATCAGAGAAAACATTTGGCCTTTGGTTTGTTGGGATTGGCTTATTTCACTTAGCATAATATTCTACAACTCTATCCATTTATCTACAAAGACCATAATTTTGTTCTCTTCTATTGTTGAGTAATATTCCATTGTATGTGTATATATATATATGTATATATATATATATATATATATATATACACACACACCACATTTTCTTTTTTTAAAGAGAGAGAGAGAGAAAGAGAATTTTTTTTTAATATTTATTTTTTAGTTTTCGGCAGAAACAACATCTTTGTTTGTATGTGGTGCTGAGGATCGAACCCGGGCCGCACACACGTCAGGCGAGTGCACTACCGCTTGAGCCACCTCCCCAGCCCATGCCACATTTTCTTTTCTTTTTCTTTTTTAATATTTATTTTTCAGTTATTGGCAGACACAACATCTTTGTTGGTATGTGGTGCTGAGGATCGAATCCGGGCCGCACGCATGCCAGGCGAGCGCGCTACCTCTTGAGCCACATCCCCAGCCCCATGCCACATTTTCTTTATCCATTCATCTATTGAAGGGCATCTAGGTTGCTTCTACAGTTTAGCTATTGTGAATTGTGCTGCTATAAATATTGATGTGACTGCATCCATGTAGTATACTGTTTTTTAGTCCTTTGGTTATAAACTGAAGAGTGAATAGCAGGGTGAAATGGTGGTGCTATTCCCAGTTTTCCAAGGAATCTCCATACTTCTTTCCATATTGGTTGCATCGTTTTTCATTCCCACCAACAATGTATGAGGGTGCCTTTTCCCCCACCTCTTTGCCGACACTTATTGTTGTTTGTATTCTTAATAGCTGGAGTGAGATGAAATCTTATAATAGTTTTGATTTGCATTTCTTTAATTGCTAGAGGTGTTGAACTTTTTTATATATTTGTTGATTGATTGTATATTATCTCCTGAGAATTATCTGTTCAGTACCTTGGCCCATATATTGACTGGGTTACTTGGGTTTATTTTGGTGTTAAGATGTTTGAGTTCTTTATATACCCTAGAGATTAGTACTCTAATGATGTGCGAATGGTAAATAATTGTTCCTGTTCTTTAGGCTTTCTATTTACATCACTGAGTGTTTATTTTGTTGGGAAGAAGCTTTTCAGTTTGAAATCAATCCCATGTATTGATTTTTTATTTTATTTCTTGTGATATGGAAGTATTATTAATGAAGTCAGGACCTAATCTGACATGAAGGAGATTGGGCCTACTTTTTCTTTTATTAGGTGCAGCATCTCTGGTTTAATTCCTAGGTCCTTGATCCACTTTTAGTTGAGTTTAGTGCATGGCGAGGAACAGGGGCTTAATTTTATTTTGCTGCATATGGATTTTCAGTTTTCCCAGCACCATTTTTTGAAGAGACTACCTTTTCTCCAATATATGTTTTTGGAGCATTTGTTTAGTATGAGATAACTATATTTGTATGGGTTTGTCTCTGTGTCTTCTATTCTGTATCATTGGTCTACAAGTCTATTTTTGTTGCAATACCATACTGTTTTATTTACTATTACTCTGTAATATTGTTTAAGTCTGGTATTGTGATGCCACCTGCTTCACTCTTCTTGCTAAGGATTGCTTTAGCTAATTCTGGATCTCTTATTTTTCCAGATAAATTTCATGACTGCTTTTTCTATTTCTATGAGGAATGCCATTGGCATTTGTTTGGGATTACATTAAATAGTACTCTCCTTAATATGGTCATTTTGTCAATATTAATTCCACCTATCCAAGAACAAAGGAGATATTTTCATTTTCTAAGGTCTTCTTTAATTTTTTTCTTTACTTTTCTGTAGTTTTCATTGTAGAGGTCTTTCACTAAATTGGTTCCCAAATATTTTATTTGTCTATTTTTTGAGGCTATTATAAATGGGGTAGTTTTCCTCATTTCTCTTTCAGAGGATTTATCACTGATGTTCAGAAATGCCTTTGGTTTATGGGTGTTGATTTTATATCCTGCTATTTTCATGAATTTATTTATTAGTTCTAGGAGTTTTCTGGTGGAATTTTTTGGATCCTCTAGGTATAGAATCATGTCATTGGAAAATAGAAATAGTTTGAGTTCTTCTTTTCCTATCTATATCCCTTTAATTTCTTTCATCTGTCTAATTGCTCTGGCTAGAGTTTAAAGAACTATGATAAATAGAAGTGGTGATCCCCATAAAACAAATGCCAAATGTTTTCTCTGATATGAGGATGATGATGGAGGGTGGGAAGCATGAGAGGAAACTTTAGATAGGACAAAGGGGAAGGAAAGGAAGAGAGGGGGCAAGGGAAGTAGGAAAGACACTGGAATGAGATGGATATCATTACCTTAAGTACATGTATGAAGACACAAATGGTGGCACTCTATTTTGTGCACAACCAGATATGAAAAATTGTGCTCTGTATGTGAACTATGAATTGAGATGCATTCTGCTGTCCCATATAACAAAGTAAAATGAATATATATATAATATATATATATATATATATATATATATATATATATATATATATATATATATAGTGAAAGAGGGCATCCCTGTCCTGTTTCAGTTTTTAGAGGGAATGCTTTCAATTTGTCTCCATTTAGAATAATGTTGACCTGGGACGTAGCATAGATAGCATTTACAATGTTGAGATGTGTTCCTGTTATCCTTAGTTTTTCTAGTGTTTTGAACATGAAGGGGTACTGTATTTTGTCAAAAGCTTTTTCTGAATCTATTAAGATGATCATATGGTTCTTATCTGTAAGTCTATTGATGTGATGAATTACATTTATGGATTTCTGTATGTTGAACCTACCTTGCATCTCTGGGATGAAGCCCATTTGATCATGGTGCACGATCTTTTTAATATGTTTTTATATTTGATTTGCCAAAATTTTATTGAGAATTATTGCATCTATGTTCATTAGAGATATTGGTCTGAATTTTTCTTTTTTTGATGTGTATTTATCTGGTTTTAAAATCAGAATGATATTAGCTTCATAGAATTAGTTTGTGTTTTTATATTTCATGAAATAATTTGAGGAGTATTGGTATTAGTTCTTCTTTGAAGGTCTTGTAGAACTGTATCCGTCTGGTCCAGAGCTTTTTGCGGTTGGTAGGCTTCTGATGGCATCTTCTATTTCATTGCTTAAAATTGATTTGTGTAACTTGTGTATATCATCCTCATTCAGTTTGGGCAAATCATATGACCCTAGAAATTTATCGATGCCATTGATATTTTCTATTTTATTGGAGTACAAAGTTTCAAAATAGTTTCTAATTATCTTCTGTATTTCTGTTGTGTTTGTTGTGATATTTCCTGTTTCACCATGGGTGTTAGTAATCTGAGTCTTCTCTCTCCTTCTCTTCGTCAACATGACTAAGGGTCTATCAATTTTATTGATTTTTTTCAAAGAATCAACTTTTTGTTCTGTCAATTTTTTTCAATTGTTTCTTTCATTTCAATTTTATTGATTTCAGCTCTAATTTTAATTATTTCCTATCTTCTATTGCTTTTGGTGTTGAGTTGTTCTTCTTTTTCTAGGGTGTTCAGATATTATTTGTTGACTTTTTCTTATTTTAAGGATTAACTTAATGCAATAAACTTTTTTCTTAGTACTGCCTTCATAGTGTCCCACAGATTCAATACATTGTATCTGTATTCTCATTTACCTTTAAGAATTTTTAAATCTTCTATCTGATGTCTTTTTCAACCCATTGTTCATTCAGTAGCATATTATTTAGTCTGCAGGTGTTGGAGTAGCTTCCATTTTTTATTTTATCATTGATTTCTAATTTTATTCCATTATGATCTGATATGATGCAGGGTATAGTATCTCTGTTTTTTTGTTTTTGTTTTTGTTTTTGTATTTGCTAAGAGTTGCTTTGTGGGCCTGAGGTGGTGGCTCAGTGGTAGAGCGCTCGCCTAACACACTTGAGATCCTGAGTTTGATCCTCAACATCACATAAAAATGAACAAATGAAATGAAGATGTTGTGTCCAACTACAACTAAAAAATAAATATTTTTTTAAAGAATTGCTTTTTGGCATAATTTTTGGTCTATTTTAGAGAAGAATCCATGTGCTGCTGAGAAGAAAGTGTATTTGTTCATTGAAGGATGAAATATTCTATATATATCAGTTAAGTTTAAGTTATTGATTGTATAATTGAGTTCTGTATTTTCTTTGTTTAGCTTTCGTTTGGAAGATCTATCCAGCAGTGAAAGAGGTGTGTTAAAGTCACCCAGAATTATTATGTTGTGGTCTATTTGACTCTTGAACTTGTGAAGAGTTTGTTTGATGAATATAGATGCTGCATTATATATTTATAATTGTTATGTCTTGTTGGTGTATGGTTCCTTTTAACAATATGAAATGTCCTTCTTTATCCCTTTTGATTAACTTTGGCTTGAAGTCTACTTTATTTGATATGAAAATGGAAACACCTGCTTGTTTCTGCAGTTTATGTGAGTGGTATGTTTTTTCCCAAACTTTCAACTTTGGTCTGTGGATGTCTTTTTCTATGGCTCGAATTATGAGTCTCTTGGAAGCAGTATATTGTTGGGTCTTTTTTTTTTTTTTTAATACAATCTGCTAGTCTCTGTCTTTTGATTGGTGAGTTTATGGCATTAAAATTCAGGGTTATTATTGAGACATGATTTGTATTCTTAGTCACTTTTCTTTATTTTTGGTATTTAACTTGAGTTGGGTTTTGTTTGTTTGTTTGTTTGTTTTTTGTTTTTTGGTAGTGGTGATTGAACTCAGGTGCACTCGACCATTGCAAGATCCCCAACCCTATTTTGTATTTTATTCAGAGACAGTGTCTCACTGAGTTGATTAGTGCCTTGCCATTGCTAAGGCTGGCTTTGAACTTGTGATCTTCCTGCCTCAACCTTCCATGATGCTGAGATTACAAATGTGTGCCACTGGGCCCTGCTTGGTTTCTCATTGATTGGTTTTTCATTTAGTGTAACACCTCCCTTTGCTGGTTTTCATTATTTTTCATTTCCTCCTCATGGAATATTTTGCAAAGGATATTTTGTAGTGCAGGCTTTCTAGTTGTAAATTCTTTTAACTTTTGTTTATCATGGAAGGTTTTTATTTCATCATCAAATCTAAAGCTTAATTTTACTGGATATAAGATTCTTGGTTGACATCTATATTCTTTCAGAGCTTGATAAATGATGTTCCAGCATCTTCTAGCTTTCAGGGTCTGGGTTGAAAAATCTGCAGAGAATCTAATTGGCTTCCCCTTATTTGTGATCTGGTTTCCTTCTGTTTTGTCTTTTAAAATTCTCTCCTTGTTCTATCTATTAGGCATTTTCATTATAACGTGACTTGGTGTGGATCTGTTGTAATTTTGTACATTTGGTGTCCTGTAAGCCTCTTATATTTGATTTTCTAATACATTCTTCATGCTTAGGAAATTTTCTGACATTATCTCATTGAACAGATTATGCATTTCTTTGGTTTGAATCTATATGTCTTCTTCTATCCCCCAAAATATTAGATTTGGTCTTCTGATGTTATCCCATAATTCTTCAATGTTTTGTTCATGGTTTCTTACTATCTTCACTGTGTGATCAAATTTATTTTCAAGATTGTTTATTTTATCTTTATTATCTGACATTCTGTCTTTCAAGTGATCTAGTATGTTGGTGATGCTTTCTATTGAGTTTTTTTAATCTCATTTATTGTTTCCTTCATTTCAAGGATTTCTGGGTTTTTTTCCAAAAATCTTTCTTTCTTGAATCTTTTTCTTTTTTTTTTTAAAGAGAGAGGGGGGAGGGGAGAGAGAGAGAGAGAAAGAGAGAGAGAGAGAGAAAGAGAGAATTCTTTAATATTTATTTTTCAGTTTTCAGTGGACACAACATCTTTATTTTTATGTGGTGCTGAGGATTGAACCCAACGCCCTGCACATGCCAAGTGAATACATTACCGCCTTAGCCACATCCCCAGCCCTTGAATCTCTTTTTTTTAAAGCAGTCTTTTGCTACCTGTATTTGCTCCCTTATCTCTGTCATGGTATGATCAATGGTTGCCTGTATTTGCTTCCTTATCTCTTTGTTGGAGTGATAAATTTTTGCCTGTATTTGCTCACATAGCTCATTATTTAATTCATAGATCATTTTATTTTTTATCATTTTATTTTTATTTGTAGTTGCATACAGTACTTTTATTTATATGTGGTGGTGAGGAGCAAACCCAGGGTCTCATACTTGCTAGGCGAGCGCTCTACCACTGAGCCACAACTCCAGCCCCGATCATTTTAATTATGTACATTCTGAACGCCTTCTCTGACATTTCATCAACTGTGCTGTCTATGTATTCTGTTATTGTGGCATCTTGGTTTGTTTGGAGCACTTTCCTCTCTTGTTCTTTCATGCTGTCTATGTGTGTTCCTTTCTTGCAGTGCGCATCTGAGGTATTAACATTTATACCATATAATTTTCATTTTATTTACTTTTTGGTGGTGCTTGGGATTGAACCCAGGGCCTTGTCCAGGTGAGGGAAGCATTCTGCCAACTAAACTATATTCTTAGCCCCTCTACCCTATAATCTTATAGTGTCCCTGAAGATTACCTGTACTTCAGCTTGGTGTTTGGCTTGTAGACTCTAGCTGGTTTCCCACGCTAAATGCTGCTGCAACTAAAGGTGGTGGTAGCGGAGATAACTCAAGATAGCAGTGGGGGTGTCTGCTGCCCCTGAACTGCATGGGCAGCTGAACTTTAGGTCTCTCACGTGAATTTCCAGGGACACCAAATAAAACACAGACACACACTTTACCTTTAAACAAGCTTCAGGACGGCTTCTCCACTCCTGGCCTCAGGCTCCCCAAATGGGAGAGCAAGAGAAAGTCACAAGAGGCTGACGAGAGAGAGCAAGCATGTTCCGAAGTGGGCTTTTATTGGGGGGACCCTTATTCTTAGAAAATTCCATCCAAAAAAGGCCAGAATGGGCAGGGTTATAAAGGACAGGTGAGTGTAATTCAACCCAAGGGGCCATGGGGCGACATGCCTAAGTCTGAAGACACATCCTCAACTTCCTGGATTGGGCAATGTCCAGGTGGCTACAAGATGTAGTGACTGGTCAAAGCCTCTGCTCTAGGATGGTGCCAAGGCCAATGTCTCGGCTTGGCACCAGAATCATGAGCCACCACACAGCTTCATAGGTTCAAACAGCAATTCTTTATTCCTGCTCTCACACCGCCTCCACACAGGTCCAGGGGCAAATGCGTTCTGCCGTCTCCCGCACAATTCACCTACTCCACGAGGCTATCTCCAAATCCCATTTTAATCTCACGAGAACTCAACGGGAACAAGCAGCAGGAACACCCTAATCCCAGCAATAATCTTCAACCTCTAACTTCCCTAAAACCCATTATCTTAAACTGGCAACACCTTAAACAAGGAACCGGTTACTTCCTCAAACCTGATCAGCTCTAAACCCGGATCCGCCTTGGTCCTTGAGCAAGGTCACCTTATTAAAGCATGCATGCAATGTTCCATCAAATGTCCTCTAAGCAGCATGGGGTACGCTTGGCAAGGAAATTTCGATGCGTCATTCCTACTTGGTAATGGCCCTCAGCAAGATGGAAGGTGAGAATCATTCAGAGTAGGTTCCCCACAGGTGTCCCAATATGGGTGCAACCACTTTCAGAGAGATGAGGATGAAAGGGTGGGCCTTACAATGGTTTTGGGCTGCCTGTCCTGAGATGCAGCCTCCTGGATGTATCTGTTGTCCCAAGATGGAGGTTAGTGTGTGGAGGGCTACAGCAATGGCTGCAGATCCCAAGATGGAAGTGGAGTAGGCCTGGGTTTCATTGGGTCTGCTGGTGGGTGTTTGTGGTCCTGGACCAGGACCAGGATCTGGGTTCCAGTGTGGGTCTGTCAGTTAGCTGGGCGGTCCTGGGACTAACCTTGTCCTTTGCTTGAGTAGGCGAGGCAGACCTGGGCCTAGGCTTGGACTTCAGGGTGGGTCTGCTGGTCGGTGGTCCTAGGCATAGTTTTATGCTTGAATTCGGGACCCCCAAAAGACCACCAGAGACCATGATCCATGTAAGCAGAAAAGAAGTGTTTATTGCAAGCTAGTTCGGTCCTCTGTGCGCACACAGCAACTGGTGATGCTGAGAGGCTCTGAGCCCAAGTTTTGCAGCAGTTTTATACACTCTTTGGGGAAGGCAGGGACTTTACATACATCATAGCCTCTCTTAGCAAATCATCACACACCGCTGGAAAATCATAAAACAACTCTAAAACATGATTAGCACATTCACTGGTGGGAACAAGTTGAGTAAGGGTGATTGATTACTACAAGAGGGGGATTCATTTGAACTGATTGGTTTAAGCCAAGAGGGGTGTACGTGCTGAACTACATGGTTCCCAACATGTTACCAACCACCATAAACTACTGGGAGGGTCATCTGGCATCCCAGGTATTTCCCTGTCTCATGCTGATTGGTGGCTGCTAGGGGGTTGCTATGGGTCTCCACCTAGCCTGACTGAGTCAGGGACACCTGGTGCAGCAGATCTCTCCTGTTATTTGTAGATAAACAACTCAGCAGGGTGGGTATGTGCCTAGGAGTGCTCTGTGGGTCTTTCCAAGGACAAAGGTCACATCCCCTTCCTTGGATAGACTTTGCTCTGAGGTAGATGCTGGCTTTTCACTAGAACTTATCCTTGGCTCCCACCCAGGCCATTGAGATGGTCCTAGGCCAGTGCTATGGTCTGGTGGGGGTCTGCATGTCCTCAGTGTGGTCCCAGGCCAGGGCCTGGACCTGGGGTCTCATGCAGATCCGTGGGGTGGTCCTGAGCCAGGCATATATTTTGAGACAGCATCTGATTAAATTGCTTCTGGACTTGCTGAATTGCTGAGGCTGGCCTTGAACTTTTGGTCCTCCTACCTCAGCCTCCCAAGCTGCTGGCCTGAGCCACTCTGTCTGGCTATTTCAAGACTTTTTGTTTGTATCTCTCTCCAATAGACTTCAAGGATCATAATTGAAGGGTTTTTCATTGCTGTGGAAGAAACAAATAAATTATACTTATTTAGCTGTTTCATTGAAATATTTCATTGTTAATCCAAGGTTATTTAATGGGCAATTTAATATGTTAAAAGAAAAAATTTAGGGCTGGGGATGTGGCTCAAGCGGTAGCGCGCTCTCCTGGCATGCGTGCGGCCTGGGTTCGATCCTCAGCACCACATACCAACAAAGATGTTGTGTCCGTCAACTAAAAAAAAAAAACAAATATTAAGAAAAAATTTAGCCCTTCCAACCTGGAGAGTACCATGGATGGTCAATCCCGATGGCCCAGATCCACCCACACCAGCCTGCACAGGACACAGGCTCTCAATAGGCGCAATTTACCCCTCCACCTGCAAGGCAGACACCTGCCAGAGCCTAGCCTCTGGCACAGGACTGCCCCTTCTGACCAACAGACTATTACTTGAGGTCAAGCCCAGTGGCCCAGATCCACCCACTTCAACTTACGCAGGATCCGGATCCAGGATGAAGTAGCATTCATTAAGGGACACCAGCAGGGTCCGGAAGCCCAATATCAAAGTGAGGTACAGACAATCTGCACAGGTTACAAAAATATAGGGAAGAAACTGAAATATCTCAGATCCATACTGCAAGAAAGGAAGACACATAGACAACATGAAAAAACAAGGGAGGAAACTGCCCCAAACAAACCAGACATTATAATAACAGAACCCAGCAACAGCAAAGTTGATGAAATGTCAGAGAAGGAGTTAAGAAGGTTCATAATTAAAATGATCTGTGAATTAAAGAATGACCTAAGTGAGCAAATACAAGCAAAAATTAATCAGATAAGAGAGCGAATACAGGTAGAGAAAGATTACTTCAAGAGAGATAGAGATCCTGAAAAAAAACAGTCAGAAATCCTTGAAATGAAGGATACAATGTATCAAATAAAAAACTCAATAGAAAGCATAAGCAACAGACTAGATCACTTGGAAGAAAAAAAGTCAGATAATGAAGACAAAGTATACAGTCTGGAAAATAAACTTGATCACACAGTGAAGATACTTAGAAAACATGAACAGAACATCCAAGAATATGGGACAGTATCAAAAGACCAAATCTAAGAGTTATTGGGATAGATGAAGGCAAAACTTAACAATTATAAATATATATGCCCGAAACAATGGAGCATCTACGTTGATCAAACAAACTCTTCTGACGTTTAAGAGTCAAATAGACCACAACAAAATAATTGTGGGTGACTTAAACACACTTCTTTCATCACTAGATAGATCTTCCCAACAAAAGCTGAACAAACAAACTATAGAATTCAATAATATAATCAATAACTTAGACAACTGAATCTCTGGGACACTATGAAAGCAGTTCTAATAGAAAAGTATATTGCATGGAGTTCATTCCACAAAAGAAAAAAAAGTGAACAAATAAATGATTAACATTACATCTCAAATTCCTAGAAAAAGAAGAAGACCTCAGCAGCTGGAGAGATCTCCTTTCTTGGATAAGCAGAATTAATATTGTCAAAATGACCATACTACCAAAGGCATTATGCAGATTTAATGCAATTCCAATCAAAATTCCAATGACTTTTCTCATAGAAATAGAAAAATCAGTCATTAAATTCATCTGGAAAAATAGAAGACCCAGAATAGTTAAAGCAATCCTTAGCAAGAAGAGTGAAGTAGGTGGCATCATGATACCAGACCTTAAACTATACTACAGAGTAATAGTAACAAAACAGCATTGTATTGGCACCAAAATAGACTTGTAGACCAATAGAACAGAATAGAGGACACAGAGACTAACTCATAAAATTAAAGTTATCTTATTTTAGACAAATGCTTTTATTTTAGAGGCTATATTGGAGAAAAGATAACCTCTTCAACAAAAGGTTCTGGGGAAACTGGAAATCCATATGCAACAAAATGAAATGAAACCCCTATTTCTCACCAGGCACAAAACTCAACTCAAAGTGGATCAAGGACCTAGGAATTAAACCAGAGACCCTGCATCTCATAGAAAAAAAAAAGTAGGCCCAACTTCCATCATAGTGGAGTAGGCCCTTACTTCCTTAATAAGACTCCAATAGTGTAAGAATTAAAATCAAGAATTAAGAAGTGGGCAAATTCAAACTCAATAGCTTCTTCTCAGCAAAAGAAATATTCAGTGAGGTGAATAGAGAACATACAGCTTGGAAGCAAATTTTTACCACTTGAACATCAGATAGAGCTCTTATCTCTAAGGTATATAAAGAACTCAAAAGGCTAACACCAAAAAACCAAATAACTCAATCAATAAATGGTCCAAGGAACTGAACAGACACTTCTCAGAAGGTGATATACAATCAATCAACAAATATATGAAAAAATGTTCAATATCTCTAGTAATTAGAGAAATACAATCAAAACTACTCTAAGTTTTCATCTCACTTCAGTCAGAATGGTGGCTATTAAGAATACAAATAACAATAAGTGTTGACAAGGATGTGGGGGGAAAAGCACACTCATACTTGGCTGGTAGGACTGCAAAATGGTACAGCCAATATGGAAAGCAGTTTGGAGATTCCTTGGATAACTGGGAATGGAACCACCATTTGATCCAGCTATCCCTTTCCTTGGTCTATACCCAAAGGACTTAAAAACAGCATACTACAGGGACACAGCCAAATCAATGTTTATTGCACACAATAACTAAACTATGGAACCAGCATAGATGCTCTTCAGTAGATGAATGAATAATGAAAATGTGGTATATATACACAATGGAATATTATTCAGCAATAAAAGAGAATAAAATCATGGCCTTTGCAGGTAAATGGATGAAGTTGGAGAATATAATGCTAAGTGAAGTTAGTCAATCCCCAAAAAAACAAATGCTGAATGTTTTCTCTGATATAAGGAGGCTGGTACATAGTGGGGTTAAGAGGAGGAGCAAGGGAGAATTAGAAGAACTCTAGACAGGGCAAAGGGGTGGGAGGGGAATAGAGGAGTTATGGGGGTAGAAAAGATGGTAGAATGAGATGGACATCTTACCCTAAATACATGTATGAAGACATAAATGGTGTGAATATTCTTTGTATACAACTGGCAATATGAGACATTATGCTCTATATATGTAACATGAACTATAATGCATTCTGGTGTCATATATAACAAATTAGAATAAAAAAATGGGCTAGGGGGCTGGGATTGTGGCTCAGCGGTAGAGCGATTGCCTTGCACTTGCGAGACCTGGGTTCAATCCTTAGCACCACATAAAAATAAATAAGTAAAATAAAGGTATTGTGTCCAACTACAATTAAAAAAAATGGGCTAGGGATGTGGCTCAGTGGTAAAGTGCCACTGGATTCAATCTCTGGTACAAAAAAAAAAGAAGGAGGAAGAAGAGAAGGAGGAATAATAATAATAATAATAATAATAATAATAATAATAATATGCTTTTCAATTAGACTTCCAGTTTGTCTAAATGCTAAGTTAGATTACGGGTCCTTATTATGGAATCAAGGAATAGAGTATCCTCAGACCAAATTTAGTTTAACATAGGGTAGTGTGAGTATTTCAGATGAATAATAATCAAAAGAATGCCTTTCCTTTTTGAAATATTTTTTAGATGTGGTGAACCTTTATTTTATTCGTTTATTTATATGCAGTGCTGAGAATTGAACCCAGTGCCTCACACATGCTGGGTAAGAGCTCTTCCACTGAGCCAACAACCCTAGCCCATGCCTTTGCTTTTTATTAGCTTAGTTCTATAGTTTTTGGATTCAGATTTGGATAGTCTCAGAACTTTTGTGGCAGCCTCAAACATCATTGGGAAGTTTGGTTTGGACTGAGACTGGACACTGGAAAGCCTTAGAAAGATATGTCAAAAGGTTAGATTTATTTAGGAATAATCACAACAAGTGGAAATATTTATCGAATGCTTCCTATGCTCAGAACATTTTTCTTATTTAATTATTATAATAATATGAGGAAAGTTTACTATTATCTCCATATTATAGAAAAGTAAAGTAAAAAAAGAGATTAAGTTACCTTTCAAAGTAAGTGGTAAGTATAACATTCAAATCAGGTAGTCTATCCCAAGTATATAAATCAATCCTGATTTAGGGTCTAAAATATACGTATAGCTGGAGGTGTAGCTTGATGGTAGATTGTATGCTTAGTATGTACAAGGCCTTGGGTTCAATTTCTAGTATGAAAAATAAAATAAGGGCTGGGGATGTGGCTTAAGTGGTAGCATGCTCACCAGGCATGTGTGCTGCCTGGGTTTGATCCTCAGCACCACATACAAACAAAGATGTTGTGTCCACTGAAAACTAAAAAAAAAAAAAAAAAAAAAATTAAAATTCTCTCTCTCCTTGTTTTTTTTTTTAAATAAAGAAAAATAAAATAAATTCAAAGTTAACTTAAAGCCACTTTAAGTAAACTTGAAATTATAATTATAAAACAAGTTCAGGGCTGGAATGGTGGTGCACACCAGTAATCCTGGCCATTGGGAGGCTGAGGCAGGAGGATCTAAATTCAAAGCCATATTGGACAATTTGCTAGACCATAACAAAAAATATATATTTTAAAAGAGACAGGACAGAGGATACAGTTCAGCTGGTAGAGTGCTTGCTTTGCATGCACAATCCCATGGGTTCAATCCCCAGGACCCCTCCCCTGCCCCCCCCCCACATAGTACAAATTGTTTGGCCTGCATCTTTACGAATACACCAAAACAATGGAATCACTTTCATCTTTCAAGTGTAAAAAAAAAAAGAGGGGGGAGATGGCTCTTAAACTTGTTTTTTTAAATAACTTTAAATTGGAAGACCAAGTAAACATATACCGCAAAAGCGTTAGGAAAAGGAAATAAAATTACTAGCACCCGCCTGTGCCCTGCTCTTCGCTGCCCCCAGTAGTAGTTTGAAGTTTTTTAGTGAGATGAAGTGTTTCTAGTTATAGCTATTTATGTAACGTTTACTGAGGACTTAAATTGAAACTGACACTGCTAAATGTTTTAGGTACAGAGAAGAACAGGACACAATGTGCTTTTACGAGGCTTAGAGTATAGAGGGGAAGACGTATAATCTCATGTTTGTCAATAATAATACTAAATTTCTGCAAAAATAAAATGACACTTTTCATTTTGGGATTCTTAGGTTCTCCCAAAACAAATGCTCAAAGCAGGGCTGGCGCAATATTAGAACAATACCATTTCAAAACACGTGTTAATTATAAATTTAAAAATACCACGTTAGCACTTGTCAAATGTTTAATCCTTTCAAAATTATCAAATTCTCCTGCTCCGCGAGTTGGAAAGGCGCACTCGCCAGGAGTAACCCCGACACTGCTATCAGATGTTTGGAGGATCACGTTTACTTAAGGATTCTCGTGAGTAGCCTGGAGAGTGGTGCATGTTGGGATTTGTAGTCCTAACAGGACAAGGACGCTGCAATTCCATTAGGAGGCACTTCTCTCATTGAAACTTTGTTTCTCAACAGTTAAATTAAATCCTAAACTAGAGCATAACTTGACAAGCCTCACCTCTTCCTAGATTTATTAGTCTGCAGCTAGGCTCATTTACGTTCAAAGCTTAAACGGACAGTGAGCTTCTTCACAAGTCTCAAAAAGACTGGCCTGTTTTCTGTATTGGGCGGAGCTCCAGGTGGAACTGAGCTACGATTGGCCAGCTTCTGACCAGAAGAGGCGTTTTTCTATCTACTTGGGGGAATGTCTTTTTCCAATGCACCATTTTTTTTTTTTCTGCTGAGGGAAATCTCGCGATATTTCAGCTAAAGGGACCCGAAGAGGCGTAGTGAGCGGCCGGGGACTGTGAGGGTGGAGGGCACCGGAGCCGGCAGGGGACAGGTCAGGCTGGGAGGCGAGCGCGTGCTGCCTGCGCCACTTGGGCTCGGTCAGGGCTGGCTGACCTGGGCCCAGAGGAATTGTGCGGACAGCGCGGCCCTCCTAGCTGGTGAGTGGGCACCTGGTCGCGGCTGGTGAGTGGACCCGGAGCTTCACCTGGGCCTTCGCGCGCAGTGACAGGTGCGCCGAGGAGCGCGGCGCTCCACCGCTCGCCGACCCGCCCCCTCCGGGCCTAGCCTGCCTGGGCACGGGATGAGCCGCGGGCCCCAGCTGAGAGGCTCGTGCTTTTGGCGCCTATCACTGTCTGCGTCGCCGCGGAAGAGCGGCCGCCGCCCCTAAGGGAAGGAGGAGGGCAGCGGCCGCTGACCCCGGGCATGAGCCGGACGCGGCGTCTACTGCTCGACTAAGGCGCCGACATGAACCTGCACCAGGTGTTGACCGGAGCTGTGAACCCTGGCGACCACTGCTTCTCCGTGGGCAGTGTCGGCGATCAGCGCTTCACGGTGAGTGAGTGAGACTCCCGCGTCGCCCTAGACTGGTTCGCGCCCGTGAGCCAGCCCGGCTGGCCGGGATCAAGGACCGAGGCCAGGAGCGCCTGGTCGCTCCCTCCGGGTCCCCTTCACTTGGGGCCCAGGTGGACCTGGCCTTTGAGAACGAAGGTGGCAAAAACCATTTCGTTCTTTGGGGTACCGTGTAGAGCCTGAAATCATGTTAGAATGTGTTAGGATTTAAAATATTTTTAGTCTTATTTCCTTGAACCACAGTGGTTGCCAGAGTCATTTGTCCAAAAATCTTTGTTGAGTAATGAGTTGAGGGCTTTTTATTTTCCTTTTCCATAGTCCTAAATTGTCAAATGTAGAAATATTTGAGATTGATCTCGGTTTTTATTGTAAGTTAAAGTATCTTTGTAGTTGAAATGAGTGGGTGTCTTAAAACAATTACTAATTGTTTGCTATCAACCCCAGCACTGAGTGAAAGCTGCTTTTCATTTATTTTTCTTCAGATTCACTAAGGAACAACTTTGGAAAGAAAAAGTATTTTAAAAGTAACTCATTTCTACCATTTTTTGAATTTCACATATAACAGTCACGTCTTTGAAAACTTTAAAGATTGTTTGAATTAATTACTGAAAGTTGCACCTTGTTTTTCAGTATAACTTCTTTTTGCTATGGAGTAGTAATTCCAGGTTAAGGGGTACTCAAAGTAACTTGATTTTTGTTGGTCTTCCCATGTATTATAAGGAGGACCGCCCCACATTTGCTGTTTATCAATACAGTGGCATTTTCTGCCTTAAGTATGGTTTTTGCTATAGTTTCAAACTGTAAATCAGTATTGTAGGTGATACCTTTTGTCTAAATATATTTGTAATGATGATGACTTTTGCTACAACTTATGTAGATTATCTCTTAGTTGTGATTAAAAGTAACATTTTATATAAGTGAAACAAAGTAAATAGCTTAACAAATGCCCCAGGTTTAGGAGGCTTAAATTTCTAATCTTACTGTCTAACTTTGACTTTTTCTGTGTCCTTTGTTAGAATAAATACCCAACATTTAATATGGCTTAGGCATTTAATGCGTAAGTTCTACTTTTAGAGTTATGCTAACCTAGCATTTTGCTTTCAAATAAAGACTATTCCTTCCCTGTAGAGTGACTCCTGCACACCTTAGTTTGCACTTGACAGTAGTAATTGTTGAAATTCTAATTCTAAATGTTTACCTAGGCAGAATATTCAGGGAAAGAATGAACTCTTAGGGTCTGAGCAACTGTGTTCTCCTTATAACTGGGCATTGCTCTCTATTCTTGTTACTTAAAGGAAGGAAATAAGCCTCATCCTTAGGGGTTTTCCTAGTGGGGGATTATAGGATAGTAATGTTGCAATTTGTATCATCTCCTGGAGTTATATGAGCACTTTGTCCAATGTAAGATTTTTTAAAAAATTTTATATGTATACATATATTTTAATTGTCTATGGATTATTTATTTATTTGTTTGTTTGTTTATTTATTTATTTATATGTGGTGCTGAGAATCTAGCCCAGTGCCTCACACATGCCAGGCAAGTGCTCTACCACTGAGCCACAACTCCAGCCCCAATGTAAGTTTTAAGAAATTTTTAAAGAAGGCAATCAGAATCTATGTAAGTACTTTCAGATTACATATACAATAAATATTTAAGGACGCAATCTTTAAAACCTTGGTGAATTGCCTCTCTGTTATTTTTTAGGAGAAGTCAGTTAATGTGCCAAGAATTATATGGTCATCATACACCATCATGTGGCTTGTTCCTCAGTTCTGTTTTTAAAAATCTATTTCCCTAAAGTAGGCTTTAATCATCCTCCTGCAAGCTTACTGCAGATTTCTCCCAGATTTCTGGAAACAAAAGAGTAAATAAGTTTTATTTTTTGTTTTTGTGTTGTTGCTGTACTGGAGATTGAATCCAGAGCGCTCTACCACTGAGCTACCTCCCTAGCCCCTTTTATTTTTTTATGGTTGAAACAGAGTTTGACCAAATTGCTGAGGTTGGCCTCAAACTTAATAATCCTTCTACCTCAGCATCATGAGTAACTGGGATTATAGGTGTGAGCCATTGGGCCTGGCTCAATAAATAATTTGTGTGTGTGTGTGTGTGTGTGTGTGTGTGTGTGTGTGTGTGTGTGGTGTGTTTATTTAATATAAAGAAATTCCAGCTATCTTTAATTTGGGTGGGTACTTGAAGGATTATCAGTCATGTTTTCTCTATTGCAGCCAGTCAATCCCTGACTCTCTAACATTATATCCATGGTTCGTTAGAAGCTGGGGTTCTTGCTCTTAATTTCCTGAATACTCACACTCATCTCAAATTGATCTCTCTTTAAATTGCCCTTTTTTCTGTTTCTCATGTTAAAATACAGAATCTATGGTTTACTCCTTGAGTATTGTTTTTAACATCTTAATTATTATCATCATTATTATTATTATTTTTGGTGGTAGGGATCAAACCAGGGAGGGCTTGAATCATGCTGGGTAAGCACTCTTCCGCTAAGGTACACCCCTAGCCCAGATCAGTTGATTGTTCTTTCTTTCTTTGCAGATAGCAAAAATTAATGGTAGATGACATGTGAAGACTAAGAATTGGTCGCAATTACAGTTTTACTTGGGGTAGGGATATGAAATCTTCTTGCAGTACCCCCTAGAAAATTCTTTTATCCCTTCTGGTGCTTTATGCCGTAAGACATTCCTGGGTTTGTAATTCCTCACTTTGCGTATTTCCAAATAACTCACCTGTTTTAGCTTTGGAAGATTCTAGAAGTGAGATCCTGTTTTCTCAATAAAATGTGAAAGGTTTTAAATTGAAATGAAATTGAACACCACTTACCATGTTTTCTAGATTTTAAAACATGCAATTATTAATAGAGGTTAGTGTACTTAATATTAGATTTTTTAAAAATACTTAAACAGACATCAAACTATTTTGATTTTGCCCTTAGTTAGAAGGGTTCTAGTGGGCAGTGACCATGTATCACACTTTATTTGTACTTTTATTATATCATTAACTAGTCTTGCCTTGTGTATTTATTTGTGTGTCTGCTGTGGCTTCCTGGCAAGTACCTAGAATAATGATTGAGGGAGTGGTGATGCCTTATAGTTGAGTCATTACATGGCTTTAATTTCTAGCATGGTTCCTTATAGTTATCTATGAGCAAGTTCTTTTGCAATCTTTTAAATTTCTTTTTTTCTCTCTGGTACAATGTGACTGCAATAGTACTTACACATTGTTACATGAAAAAGTGCACAGCTCTAAGTTCATGGCTTAGAATATGTAAGACTCTTTAAAATGTCAACGTTTATGAAATTAGAGTTATAGTCATTATAATGCCTCACACTAGAAAGTGCTTGATAAATAGTGGTTGATTGATTATATGGATAAAGAAGCCTTTCTGCAATATGATTAATAATTACTGTTTTAAAATAGCTTTATAATTTAGATTTGAACCTAAATAAAATATTTCTGTTAAAGTATTTATTTATTTATTTATTTATTCATTCATTCATTCATTCTTTATGTGGTGCTGAGAATCGAACCCAGTGCCTCACGCATGCTAGGTGACCACGCTACCACTTGAGCCACATCCCTAGCCCCTAAAGTTTGTTTACATTTTTCAAAGCCAATTGTTATGCATTTTATTATCAACACAAGTAAGCAATTAGGGAAGTCTTCAGTACACTAAATCAAAATTCTTTTTTCCTTGGTTATTGGAATGCTTCTTTTACCCTATTTCCTTGTTAATTTACTTCCAGTTTTTTAGCGAAAATATGTGAGCTATCTGATCTTGATCTGTTGACAATTTTTGGTTTTTAGGAAAAAATATTGCTTATAAAAGGCAATAAGAGAGGCACTGTTAATGAGAACCTCATATTTTTGTACATACTTCGTGTTGAAACTGTTTTGAATGAAATGGAAAGGGAGTTAATTACCAAGAGACAGAAAAAATTGTGCTAATATTTAGGACTTCATTTTTCTGATTTGGAATTTTAACACCTTAGCTATAGGAGGGAAAGGTTTCATTTAATTTTAGGCAACTCAGTGTTCCTAGCTAAGGGGACCCAGATTAGAAATCACAAGACTTGCAGCTATGTGATGCTGGTAGATAAATGGGGACTGAAACAGCATTCTCCTTTTTCAACTCTCTGTGACAGGAAGCAGGCTTTAGTTTAACTCTGTTTTGTTCACTGTAGGGACGCCTGATTGGGCATAATTGCTACATTGGGAGGATGGGAAACAATTTTTATTTTATTTTTTGGAAGGAGCCACATGAGTTTTTGTGAGTGGGGAGAATGCAGAAGGTGAAAGTTTGCTGTTGTTCATATCTGGAGAAATAAATATGTTTGTAGTGATTATAAGGGCAATACAGACTTACTTTTTAAAAAGTTTGGCTTTCTTTATAAAACATTATAAAATTAAAGTACCTTTAATACTAGTACTAATTCTCAGTATTTTAAAACAATAATAAACATTGATTACAACATACCAAACTATGTCCTAGTCATTTAACTAGGACATATACTAACAATAAATTCTTCAGGATCTTCACCTGATATGATTGATTAAAACAAAAGGTCAGTGAAAAGAAAATCCAAGTATCTTACAGAAATCTAGGGTTTCCAAAGTAGAATATTGGCTCTTACAGTCTTGAATATTTTTTGAAATTTAGAATATTTGAGAAGATTCCCTGTCAAAATTTAAAGCTAAAAATCATGTTTGATTATATGCTTGATAGAATACATTTGCCCCAGGTTTTCCTATGCATCAAGTTAGCAAACCTAATGTCATGTGTGCCTAGTACAAGGATTTTCCATTGGTTATTAAAAGAACGTTCTGATTATAGGTGTTTTGATAGAAGCAGTTTGTGTACCAATTGTAATATAGGCATATTACCTTTTTGTTTGATAAGACAGTGCCATGTATCCTTTTTTGTTTATTTGTTTATTTATTTATTTATTTTTCATGTCGCTGGGGATGGAACTCAGGGACTCATTCAAGAGCTACTACGAAGTTATTCTCCCAGCCATTGAATTCTTTTTATAGTAGTTGATTCTTTTCTTTTTACTGTAGATTTGTAAGGTATTTAGATCACATCAATTCATATCATATCTGGGTTCCAAAATGAAAATAGCTATAGGGAAATCTGACCTCGAATCTTGCCCTTTTTAATTTTTGTTAGTATAGTTAGTATTACATATTTAGATTTTGTAATTTAGATAATTTGGCATGAGTTAATTTAGCATCAATCTTTGATGCAATATTCTTTAACTTTTCTTGACTCTTTGCGTTGAGTCTGATCAAATCACAAAAACTTGATCACTTCTGTGTTCATTCTTACATCCCTGATTCTTTTTTATAAAATATTTTTCATCACTTTTTTTATACTTGTACATAGATACAGTATCTTTATTTATTTTTATGTGGTACTGAGGATGGAACACCCCCCCCATCTCCCCCCCACCCCCCCGCAAGTGCTCTACCACTTGAGCTACAACCCCAACCCTTTCATCGATTTTTTAAATAATTTTATTTATTTATTTTTAAGTAGTGCTGAGGATTGACCCCAGTGCGTCACATGTGCTAGGCAAGCTGAGCTACAACCCTAACCCTTTCATGGATTTTTAAAATAACTTTATTTATTTATTTTTAAGTAGTGCTGAGGATTGACCCCAGTGCCTCACATGTGGTAGGCAAGCACTGTCACTGAGCCACAGCCCCAACTTCACTTCCCTGATTCATGAGCACTCCTAGACCATATAATAAAATTGTGTGGAAAATAAAGTCATGTTTGCCAACTTCAGATGGGACTTCAAAGCATCACAGGAATCCTCCCACCTGTTTTAACTTTAGTGTCATCTTCTGAAACCTCCCACCCCAACATTCTCTTATTTATATAAGCTTACTATCTGGAATCTGTCAGATCCTAACTCATTTTCAGTTTTAAGCTGAAAAATCCACTTTTATTAGTATCCATTCCTTCTCTCCTCCTGGTACAATTAAAGGGTTGTTTTCTGCATGTCCAGGCTTAATTCCTTTTTCTTTGTTCTGGATCCTATCGTTTCAGTGTGGCTCTAGGACTTTAGTCCCTTCGTTACAGTGTATATACTCTCCTAGAAGTTCTAAAACATGTTTAAAATTCTCATCTTAAAAAAAATAATCAACCAGAAAACTCTTGACAAGTTGTCTCTGACTTCTTAGCTATAATCCTTGAATTGTCTATACTTGTTGCAACTTTCCACTTGTGTCTTAACTCCCTAAATTCTGGCAGTGCTTGTCCCATTTGTCACCAGCAATCACCTTCATGCTAACTTGAATCAATAGGTTTTCTCCATATATTGCTTTCTCTTTGTCATTTGTCATATTGAGCATGTTGAGCATTATGTTTCTCTGGCTTAGTTATACCATATTCAAAGCCTGTCCTGTAATTCCTTGTTTACTTGTCATCTACTTAGACTGCATTGTCTCTGGTGGCAATGACATCTTTTTATTTTGTTATTGCATTTCAAACAGCTGTCAGATAGAGCCTTGTACATACTGTGGGGACAATTGGAAAAAAGAATCTGTGCTGGAGTCAAAAGAGCTGCTCCATAGGTTAAGTTCACCTTAGTCAAGGCCTACACACCTTCTTTTGGGCTGCCTTGCCTTCCCCACATTCCCAGTTTAGAATCTTCAAAATGTAAAATTTTGGCGACTTAAAGGTATTAGGGTAGGGACATGGGATTTTTAGCTTCCGTTCGACTTTCCACAAAAATAGCACTCTTCCTTTATTCATTATTTCAATTCAGTTAACATTTATTGATGCCATTTCTTTAGGAGTCATTGTTTATTGGTAGTCAAAATTTTGAGTCAGAACTTTTTAAAAATTGAAACATAATATGTTAAAGGAAAAAAGCTAGTTGTAATACTTTTTTTTGGGGGGGGATACCAGGGATTGAAGCTAAGAGTGCTTAATCACTGAGCCACATCCTCAGCCCTTTTTATGTTTTTTATTTCGAGACAGGGTCTCGCCCAAGTTGTTTAAGGCCATGCTAAATTGTTGAGGCTGGCTTTGAACTTAGGATCCTCCTGCCACAGCCTCCTGAGCTGTTGGGATTACAGGCATGTGCCAACACACCTGTCATGGTTAAGGTAATACTTTATCCAAACATCTTCACACTTAGGTCTCTGTGATCAATTGGCTTCTGGATGGTGTTAGAGATGCAACCCAGGACCTTGTGCATGGTAGGCAAGTACTCTACCACTAAGCTGTATATTCTCAGCCCCAAATTTGCTTTTATAGAAGGAATAAGAACCTATCAGTATTGACCACACATAAAGTGTGGATAAGAAAGATCTGCAGAGTTGAGGACCAAGGTAGACCTTACAATTTTATCCACAGTTCCTCTTGCTTACCTTTTCCTTTTAACTAACTGGACAAATTGAGTCTGTGTGTAGAGGTTTTCAAAAGCATAAATTATGAAGGATTTAAAGAAAGTGTTCATTTGGAAATATTGAGTTTTTATTGCATTTAAAATCCTATTGTATACAGTGTGGGAAAGAATCACAAATAAGCTGGATTCTTGCCCTCCGGAGCTAACTATTGAATTGCCTGGATTGCTGACTGTCATAAAGATTTATTTCCCAGAGGAAATTTTTTGATGTAGCATTACAGTATGTATTTTTAGAACAACTTTGTTGAGATGTACATGTACTATAAAGTTCACCCTTTTAAAGTTTATATTTCAGTGGTTTTAATATATTCACAGAGTTACACATTAGTTAGCACAACCTAATTCCAGAACATTTTTCTCATCCAAAAGAAATCCCCATTTACTAATAGTTAGTGTTTATTCACCCCAGTCCTACTTACAACCATTAATCTTGCATATATTTCTTATTTACCTCTGTCATCTTAGTGTCTCTAGAATTTCACTATTCAGGATATTTCATATAAAATAAATCATATAATAGGTGGTCTTTTATATTTGACTCTGTTCACTTTGCATATATAAAAAAAATTTTAGTTGTAGATGGACACAATTTCTTTCTTTCTTTATTTTTATGTGGTGTTGAGTCGAACCTAGTGCCTCATGCATGCGAGACATGTGCTCTACCACTGAGCTATAACCCCAGCCCTGCATAATGTTTTTAAGATCTGTATTGTAGCATGTATCAGTATTTCATTCTTTTTTATGGATGAATAATATTCCATTGTATATTTTATTTGCTCATCAGTTGATGGACATTTGAGTTGTTTCCCCTCCATGTTTATGATGAATAATGCTGTTATGAGCATTTCTGTTCAAGTTTTTATGTGGACACATATTTTTAATTCTCTTGGCTATATACCTAGGTGTGAAACAGCTATGCATATGGCAACTGTGTTTAAATTTTGGGGAACTGCCAAATTGTTTCACAGTTTTCATCAGTTTACATTCCATCATCTTACATTCCCATCAGCAATGTAGGAGGGTTTCAATTATTCTACATCCTCACCAACCCTTGTTGTTTTCCTTTTTGAGTGTACTGGGGATTGAACCCAGGGGCACTTGACCACTGAGCTACATCCTCAGTCCTTTTATTTTTATTTTGAGACAGGATCTCACTAACTTGATGAGGCTGGTCTCAAATTTGTGATTCTCCTGCCTCAGCTTCCTGAGTTGCTGGAATTACAGGCATGTACCCCTGTGCTTGACTATTTTCTCTTTAAAACAAAAAGCAAAACAAAACAAAATTATCCTCCTAGCTATGAAGTGTAACATTGTGGGGTTTTTTTGTTGTTGTTTGTTAGTTTTTTGCTTGTTTTGTTTTGTTGTTGTTTTTGTGAACTCAGGGTCACTCAACCACTGAGCCACATCCCCAGCCCAATTTTGTATTTTATTAGAGACCAGGTCTCACTGAGTTGCTTAGCATTTTGCTGTTGCTGAGGCTGGCTCACACATATACAGCACAAATTTTCATATTTCTGATATAAAGTATGTTTATACCAATTTGTATCTTAATCATACATGTACTTTGGATAGTGATGTCCATCACATTCCACCATCCTTGCAAACCCTCTGCCCCCTCACTTCCCCTCCCACACAGCCCTATCTAGAGTTTGTCCATTCTTCCCATGTTCCCCCTCCCTACCCCATTAGGAATCAGCCTCCTAATATCAGAGAAAACATTAGGCATTTGTTTTTTGAGGATTGGCTAACTTCACTTAGCATTATCTTCTCCAGTGCCATCCATTTACCTGAAAATGCCATGATTTTATTCCTTTTTATTGCTGAGTAATATTCCATTGTGTATATTTGCCATATATTTTTTTTTTTATCCATTCATCTACTGAAGGACATTCAGGTTGGTTCCACAGTTTAGCTGTTGTGAATTGTGCTGCTATAAACATTAATGTGATTGTGTTCCTATACTATGCTGTTTTTAAGTCCTTTGAGTATAGACCTAGGAAAGGGATAGCTGGATCAAATGGTGGTTCCTTTTCCAGTTTTCCAAGGAATCTCCATACTGCTTTCCATATTGGCTGAACCAATTTGCAGTCCCACCAGCAATGTATGAGTGTACCTTTTTCCCGACATCCTCACCAACACTTATTGTTGTTTTTCTTCATAATAGCTGCCATTCTGACTGGAGTGAAATGATATCTTATAGTAGTTTTGACTTGCTTTTCTCTAATTGCTAGTGATGATGAACATTTTTTCATATATTTGTTGATTGACACTTCTGAGAAGTGTCTGTTGAGTTCCTTGGACCATTTATTGATTGGGTTATTTGTTTTTTTGGTGCTTAGCTTTTTGTGTTCTTTATATACCCTAGAGACTTAGTGCTCTGATGTGTGAGGGGTAAAAATTTGCTTCCAAGTTGTAGGATCTCTATTCATCTCACAGATTGACAGACTATTTTTTAACTGCATTTCATTTTGTATTACTTATTAAAATTTTGTGTAATTAATCTGGATATGGTGGTGCATGCTTCTAATCCCAGTTATTCAGTAGGCTGAGACAGGAGGATTGCAAGATTGAGGTCAACCTTAGCAACTTAGTGATACCCTGTCTTAAAATAAAATATAAAAAGGACTACCATTTGACCCAGTTATCCCACTCCTCAGTATATACCTAAAGGCCTTAAAATTATCATATTACAGTGATACAGCCACAACAATATTTGTAGCAGTTAAATTCTCTATAGCTAAGCTATGGAATCAGCCTAGGTGTTCTTCATCAGATAAATGGATAAAGAAAATTTGGTATATATGTACAATGGAATATTTTGGAGCCATAAAGAAGAATGAAATTATGGCATTTGCTGGTAAATGGATAGAACTGAAGACTATCATGCTAAGTAAAATAAGCCAGTCCCCTCAAAACAAAGGCCAAATGTTTTCTCTGATATGTGGATGCTAACACACATACACAAACCCAACACAAGGGGTTGGGGTAGGGTTAGGGTTTAGAAAAAGGGGAATGAAGATAAGGAAGAGAGGATGGGAATAGGAAAGATAGAAGAATGAATCAGACTATGGGATGTAACTTTGGTATGTTCATATATGAATACAAGCCAGTGAAACTCCACATCATGTACAACCACAAGAATGAGATCCTAATTAGAATAAGTTATACTCTATGTATGTATAATATGTCACAATACACTGTACTGTCATGTATATCTAAAAGAACAAATAAGAAAAAGTTTAAAAAGTGCTGGGTATATAGCTCAGAGACAGATGCTCCTGGGTTCAGTCCCAATTACCCCCCCCCCCCACACACAAATTAAAAACGTTTTTGTGTAATTGGTTTCAGCCTGTTTATTTAATGAATTAATGAAAGTTTACCCAACATGTGTATAGTCTGCTATAAATATCTACTTGTTTGTGATAATGAATGACAGTGGTTGTGTCTGTAACATGCCAGGTTTTTGTAGAGATGAACTGCCAAGAATAAAATAACTACTTAAGGAATCTTCTAAGATTTTGTTAGTTGTTGATAACAAAACAAAACTGGAGAGAACAAGTTAATTACTCTCATAATACTGTCAGCTGTTTTTAACTTGTTTTGTGGCTTCTATATAATTACAGAGGATCCTCTATCTGTACTATCTTATTTCCACAGTTGAAGGCATTGAGTGACCTGGAGTTTATGTATTTATCAGTATAACAAAGTGGATATTCATTTTGCCTTATCTATTTCATGTCAAATAAATTGTTTGCTAATTTAAAATTGCCTTAGTTGATGCTGTCCAGCAGTCGCCTGCTGTGGACTGATAGGTCTCACAGGATCCCAGCCCCTGCTTGTAGCCTCTTCTCTTCTTAGTGCCCCATGGGCAGGGATCACCATGGTTCTGGCATGTGGTCCTGTCACCCTGGACTTTCTTCCTTCCCAAAGCCCAAAAGGATGCTCAGGCTGGTGTGTGGTAAAAAGAAGCTGATTGATAGAATACTAAGTGTTTTCCAAGGCAAATGAACCCGGAGATGGTTAATATCCCCAAAGCTAAAATCTCTTCATTTACTTTCATAAAAGTCTTCTGCCATCATATTCATTAAGGTAGACATCACTGCAGTGCACTCTGACCTTCCAGTCCCAAACATTGTAAGTAGACTTTGCAGCAGTAGCTGGATCTAGCAAAACCTCCAGTGTCTCCTGTTAGATTTAATAAGCATTTCTTAAGATTCAAGACTATTGTCCTTTGGTCATCTTACTGGTCTTCACATTTTAGGTGATTTCAGTGTTTACTTTCACAATGAATGTTTCTTAGTCACCAAACCTGGAAAACTTTGATATCGCTAATATTCTGGTCATG